>NC_066882.1:30212288-30512288 GCF_022985175.1 Labeo rohita | reverse complement strand
ATGTAATCAAAAGTATGAGTAGTCAGTTTAAACTTCAGTATTGCTTTAGGGGATTTGTTCAGGTGCAGTTTAAACTGACTACTTGTACTTGGAGTGATCAAGCAAAATTACTTAAAGGGGTCATCGGATTCCCATTTTCCACAAGTTGATATGATTCTTTAGGGTCTTAATGAAAAGTCTCTATTATACTTTGATTAAAAATTCTCAATGGTTTTGTAAAACAACACCCTTTTTACCTTGTCAAAATCCGCTCTGCAAAAATCATCTCATTCTAAGGGGTTGTTCCTTTAAATGCAAATGAGCATTGCTCACTCCGCCCCTCTCTTCTCTCTGTGGAATGATGATCTTGTTTACTTTAGCCGCGTTTAGCCGCTAAATTTCCTAACTACCACGTTATAAGGAAAGGCGTTCGCAAAGATTCATAAAAAAATGCTTATACACACTTCTGCTGTAAGTGAAGCTGGATCATGAATGATTCGTGCGAACATAGATGGATACATGTAGATCGGGAGGGCATTCCCTTCACAAACAAACGTAATCTACTGCATCTTTAGCGGCTCAGATGTCGGGAGTAAATGACGACCACTATGTTCATTATTACATCCAGCAACACAACACCTCAATCGCTCAGTCTGAGATATTCTTGTCTAACTTACATCCCTGCTCCGGCATCGAAACAAGGAAAGTTAGTGGACTGCCACGCTGAACTGAGGCAGTAATTAAAGCAAAAGGAGCCCCTACCAAGTATTGAGTACATAGTAAATGAACATACTTTCCAGAAGACCAACAATTCACTATTTTTTTTTTTTTTTTTTTTTTTTTTTTTTTTTATTGGTCTTATGAAGTATTCTAATTTGTAGAGATGGTGAATTGGTGGGTTTTTGTTAAATGTGAGCCAAAATCATCACAATTAAAAGAACCAAAGACTTAAGTTGATATGATTCTTTAGGATCTTAATGAAAAGTCTCTATTATACTTTGATTAAAAATTCTCAATGGTTTTGTAAAACAACACCCTTTTTACCTTGTCAAAATCCGCTCTGCAGCTGGTCTGAGGTAAAACGCTCATGTCAATCAACTATCGTGGGAGCGGCCTCTGTCGGCCACTGACAGGCATCTGAGAACGGCTCGATTTGAAAAAGGGGATATTATTTTTACAGATTAATTAAAAACTTACCACACTACTGCATGGATTTTTATCATTATAGGGTAGATTTGTACATACACTGCCAACACACATTAATGTTCAAACAACATGAACTTAGCATCCGATGACCCCTTTAAGTATTTTACACCCCTAAATAAAAGACAGCGGGAGTGTTTGGAAGCCTGTATGAAAACAATCATTATATTTGAAATTTTGTTGAAACTTGTGTCGCAGAAATGATTTTATTCACCTTTAAGAGCCATATTTTAACATTAAAACTTAAAAACTTTTGAAATATCTATTAATTGTCAACATGTCAGACTCGACCATGTTACTTTTGCCATTACCACTTTTAAGTTTAGTATAAATAAAGTCTACAGTATATATTTTTCAATTAGCGCTCAGGCATGACGCTGGCATGGAGGGTGGTGTTGTCTGTCAGCGGTATGACTGGCACTCTTTGGCCTCTTGCCTGGATGTGTTCACCCACCCCAGTGCTGTTGAGGTGGGCAATGAGGGATGATTTATCGACGCTGTCCTTATGTATGCTGACCCACGCAGTGCAGGAACAGAAGCTAAAGCAGCAGGGTTGGAGCCTGCTGTGAAGCCATTTTCCAGCAATTAAACTGCACTGGTACTTCACGGCCATTGGCCGCTGAAAGAAAAAAGTTACAGGGTATATGCAAAGGTGACATTAAGATGCTATTGAACTAATTTACTGAAATAAATCAAGAGAAAAAGCCTGATATGCCCAGATTCAAATCATGTACCTTACGCAGGAGCAACAGTAGTGATACTTGCCTTAGCAAATACCACTAACACATTTCACAGTAGCCCAAACTGTTGGAATTCTGTGCTATCTATTATTTATTCAGGTCTGGTATATTATATATATATATATATATATATATATACATACACACACACACACACACAGGTGCATCTCAATAAATTAGAATGTCATGGAAAAGTTCATTTACTTCAGTAGTTCAACTCAAATTGTGAAACTTGTGTATTAAATAAATTCAGTGCACACAGACTGAAGTTCTTTTAATTGTGATGATTTTGGCTCACATTTAACAAAAACCCACCAATTCACCATCTCTACAAATTAGAATACTTCATAAGACCAATAAAAAAAAAATAGTGAATTGTTGGCCTTCTGGAAAGTATGTTCATTTACTATGTATTCAATACTTGGTAGGGGCTCCTTTTGCTTTAATTACTGCCTCAGTTCAGCGTGGCATGGAGGTGAGCGGTCTGTGGCACTGCTGAGGTGGTATGGAAGTCCAGGTTTCTTTGACAGTGGCCTTCAGCTCATCTGCATTTTTTGGTCTTTTGTTTTTCATTTTCCTCTTGACAATACCCCACAGATTCTCTATGGGGTTCAGGTCTGGTGAGTTTGCTGGCCAGTCAAGCACACCAACATCATGGTCATTTAACCAACTTTTGGAGCTTTTGGCAGTGTGGGCAAGTGCCAAATCCTGCTGGAAAATGAAATCAGCATCTTTAAAAAAGCTGGTCAGCAGAAGGAAGCATGAAGTGCTCTAAAATTTCTTGGTAAACGGGTGCAGTGACTTTGGTTTTCAAAAAACACAGTGGACCAACACCCCAAGTCATCACAGACTGTGGAAACAACACTGGACTTGAAGCAACTTGGGCTATGAGCTTCTCCACCCTTCCTCCAGACTCTAGGACCTTGGTTTCCAAATGAAATACAAAACTTGCTCTCATCTGAAAAGAGGACTTTGGACCTCTGGGCAACAGTCCATTTCTTCTTCTCCTTAGCCCAGGTAAGATGCCTCTGACGTTCAGGAGTGGCTTAACAAGAGGAATACGACAACTGTAGCCAAATTCCTTGACACGTCAGTGTGTGGTGGCTCTTGATGATTTGACCCCAGTCCAGTCCATTCCTTGTGAAGTTCACCCAAATTCTTGAATCGATTTTGCTTGACAAGCCTCTCAAGGCTGTGGTTCTCTCGGTTGGTTGTGCATCTTTTTCTTCCACACATTTTCCTTCCACCCTTGGAAACTAACTTTCTGTGAACATGCTTGGATACAGCACTCTGTGAACAGCCAGCTTCTTTGGCAGTGAATGTTTGTGGCTTACCCTCCTTGTGAAGGGTGTCAATGATTGTCTGCACGGACTTTAAACTGAAGCCTGAGCCCGGCCCGTACCCGAGATCATTCGCAGCCCGCAGCCCGACCCAATCCGACCCGTTAAATGTACAGCCCGAAACTCGACCCGAACCCGAACCCGAAATAGGCAACACAGTTTCATCAAAGCACAGCGGCCCCCTCAGCACAAGAGCAAAATAGAAAAACCACGTACTTACCAATTATGAAACGCTGCTGGGTGAGCACAGGTGCGACAGTCACAAATTCCATTTGAATCTCTAACTTTTAACTTTGATGGCATTGACAGTTGATGGTTTCAGCGCCGTCCTCCTCTGATTAAAAGTTAGTCCAGCAGCACTGAAGTTTCTTTCGCTGCTGCTATTACTTGCATCATTTGGCATTGTAATAAGTTTCCCCCTCACTAATTTTTGGCTTTATCGCATTCATTTTGTCAAATGAACCCGAACCCGGGCAGAGCCCGAGACTATTATTTAAATATTAACCCGAACCTGACCCGAAGCCCGAGAGTTTTTCGCCCGTTGGGCTCGGGTTGGGTAGCAGACCTTTACTTCTGGACAACTGTCAGATCAGCAGTCTTCCCCATGATTGTATAGCCTAGTGAACCAAACTGAGAGACCATTTTGAAGGCTCAGGAAACCTTTGCATGTGTTTTGAGTTGATTAGCTGATTGGCATGTCACCATATTCTAATTTGTTGAGATAGTGAATTGGAGGGTTTTTGTTAAATGTGAGCCAAAATCATCACAATTAAAAGAACCAAAGACTTAAACTACTTCCGTCTGTGTGCATTGAATTTATTTAATACACGAGTTTCACAATTTGAATTGAATTACTAAAAAAAAAAAAATGTATATATATATATATATATATATATATATATATTAATAGACTTGCTTACTGTAAAAGACCAGCAGGATATAAACTTATTAAAGCCCCAAGGCCTGCCGTGTATTGCCAATTCATCAGCCCATTGAACACATTTCTTCCTTTCAGCTTCTCTTGGTGAGTGCATGCATTTTTTCAGGATCAATAATGATGACTAATCAGGTCATTAATACAGGCACAAGGTTCCTACACATTTAGCTGGAACACAGCTGTGAGGGTTTTGTATTCTTAAAAAAAAAAAAAGGCAATATTCTGCTTAATTTCACATCAGTGATGTAGGAAATCCAGTCAAGGATGCATTATTTGGAAAAACATTGTTTATCTGGTGAATTCTAAGGGATGCAAAATACATATGACAGAAAGCATGAATCTTGCTTCATAACATTTTATGCTTTTCAGGCAATCCAATTATTCAAATATGAAATCTATTTTTTATGAGCTGTTCAGAGAGAGAGAGAGAGAGACTGTCATGCAACAAGCAAATGTTATTAATGAAAAAAAAAAGTTATTACGTTCTGAAGCCTGGAAATTTAAATGGCAATAATTATTTCACCTAGGAAATGCTTTGTCAACAACAAGACATTGTAGTAGCAACAATTTAGCATTTTTCCTGTTCATACAGACAACATTACAACAAAACAGACATCTGTGATGTGGTTCATCATACTGTAATCCCACTATACATGTGTTTTATTTGCTAAAAACTGGAGTGTTAAATGTATGGTTTTATGGCTCTATAATCACAATGTGTACAATAATCAAATTATGTGTGTGGAAACTGAGTGTGAGCTAATAATATACGCGAGATGCCTTCATAATCGTCAGTTTTCTGCATGACCATCTGTTGCAGGAAAGTCATTTGCACCTGCTATAGTAAAAGTCAGAATCTAACAAGCGATGGAGGGCTCTCTCTATTTAATTATTCTCAACGACTGTCATAGCCTCTAATGTATGGACAGACTGAATACACAGAACAGATGGCTCCATATAACTAAGGCTGACTTAGTTTGTGAAGACCCCTATTAAGCAAATCAAGCTCTGGGATGAAATTGAGGATAGATTCAGCTTGGACTTCCTTAAAGTTCCTTTAAAAAAATCCACAAGTTGGTATGATTCTTTACAGTCTTCATTAAATGTCTGCAACATACTTTGGTTAAAATTCCTTAATGGTTGTGTAAAACACCACCCATTTTACCTTGTCAAAAACAGCTCTGTTTACAGCAAGTCGTTTCAGTGAATGTATTCGCTGGCGTGTTACCATCAACAACATCCTCAGTGGCTCTGATGCCGAGAGAAACTGAAGACTCCTCTGTTCACATTTACATCAAACTACAAAAAACTTGCATTGTTTATGAGACAAGGGCCCTGTCCCAAATGGAACATTTCATGTGCACTTGCGATCTTAGGGACTTACAATAGTCGCTGTGACCATTTAGGGTGCAATTTGGGACAGGGCCATTGTTGACAATACAGCTGCTAGAGCGTGGAGAAAATGAAGGACAGTGAACCACTGGCTGAGGGTGAAAATATGTTAATATGGGACAGTCCGTCTGTGGTCGTTGGCTTCATAATTGAGACTGTGTTTTGGGGATTAAAAAAAGCAAGAGTGATCCAATGTTGCCTTTTAATTCAACAAAAGAACACCTTTGCCATGTGAAAACATATTAAGTCAGGGCCGTATGAAAGAGTGAAGAGACTCAGTACTGGAGGTTTAAATTTGAATACTGTTTATACATATTTCTATTATGAATTCTCTCTGAATAGTTTAACATGGTAATGGATATGACATTGTTAATGTATTTGGTTCTCACGCAACAGATCTGCTACAGCAGTGTTAGTGGACCCCCACTACTGCACATGTTTTCCTCATCTGACACACCTGATTCAGCTCATCAGCTCATTAGTAGAGACTGCAAGACTTGATTTGGGTGTGACTAATGAGGGAGACATCAAAAATGTGCAGTGGTGAGGGATCCACAGGACAGGTTTGAAAAGCACTGCTGCCATGCTTCTGCTGCTGCTGTTATTGTTGCTGCTGTTGTTGTTCCATAGCAGATCTAGACAGGTGGAGCTGGGGGAGATGGAAGGTTTCTGTAAGACTTGCTACAAGACACAAACTATTTAAATGTTAAGCACTAAGCCCATTGGCTGCAGATTCAACAGAGGCTGCGTTCACACTTTGCATTAACATGCGACCTGTATCCAGATGTCATCCACATACGCATTGAAAAGACAAGTGTAAACACAATCCAGCCATCGTGTCTGCACTCCAGGTCGCTGTCACAGAAAAACCCTGCCCCCTCTCTCCCGAACTGTCAGAAGAAAGACAAAGGAAAGCGCCCTAAATTTGCAGAGCCACCCATTCTCTGTAAAGAACATGCTTTTTCCCACCACAGCTGGCAAAAAACCACGACCACATCTGGTTGACTATTCACTGGGGCCATCCTCTGCAACTTATTTAAATGTTGTGTGGGAAAGACAGATCCGACCAGTTATCCAGATAGAGAAGTCAGTTGATGTTGCCAAGTGTAAGCACGCAGTGTCCTGATTGACTGATGATCCGATCTGCTTGATCGGATCACGGTGACTGAATGTTAATGCCAAGCGTAAACACAGCCAGAGACCAATCAGTGTGTGCTATGTAACACTGATGTCACAGCTATCAGTTTGCACCATCTACAGTTTCAGTCTCATTTCAGAAAAGTAATCAGTTTGAAATTCACTGTTATTCTTTGTGTTATTACTGTAATTTCTCTTACGCTGGAATGTAATGGTTACTTTTCTCAAATGACAGAGCCTCTGTGAGGTATTCGACAAATGCAACCTCTGGAAATGTGACACAGCCAATGTTTTTGAACATTTTAACTGTCATTTTCAAAATCTTTATTGGCTCAAATAGTTTTCTTCTCACAGGATTGTTAATACACAACTGGATAACTCAGGAATGATATTTGTTGTTCATCTGTACCTGTCTCCAGGCATTTCAGAAGGGCAGAAAAGAATAAATCTTATTTTAAAGTTTAAAGTTTAAAGTTAATTGTGAGTTTTGAAATTTGCAGTGTTTTTATTGTAGAGTAACCTCTTGTGAATATCAATAACTTTTCATTTCATGACCCCTTTAATAAAACAACATTTTAATGCAAATGTATGTCCTTAATATTTTACCTAACAACAGCCTTTAGCTATGACACTAATCACAATATAACTTTATTTTTTCATTTTAAAACTATGTCTTGTAAAAATGATAATAAAAGGACATGAAGTGTGACGGGACCACCACCTTGGCTTTCTGGCCCATTATGAAGAGGTCTGTTCTAATCTTTTATTAATAAATGCTGGAAAGAATGTCTTTCGATGCTCTCCTCTTCAACATAACTGGCACATACACAACTTTCCTTTTATCTCTTAATAACAGCTAGCATGGGATGCCACTTAACAAGTGTTTCTTCATTACATTCTTCCATGTTCTTTTTTTGAGTCATTCCCAGTGCACATACTATAGTGAGTCCTTACGCTGTACTTGACTGGCCTGTGTAGAAGACTTTTCTAAAGTGTTTCATAATTGTGTGGTGGCAATGAATTTTTCAGATTTGTTCTTTTATTCATCAAATTGTGGCCACGGGACATTACTGACGTTTTATGCATTTGACACTTTGATAAGGGCATTTCATGTTCCTTCATGTTTCGCTATGTTGACTTTAAAGATAATAAAGCCTCTCTGGAATACTGAAGTCTGTTTCTGCACTGCTCTTTCTGGGATGAATGTTGTCTCAGGGTGAGGTACAAGTAGCGGTGAGCGATCTGCGCAGTGCTGATAACAAACACATGCAGTGCACGTTCAAAACATGCTCAATCTTATTTTCTCACAACAGTCAATTTGTCCCAGTTCCTTCATACATGTCTCTGTGTTTTGCTGCTGCCCTGTAGATAGTGACACACTTCAGCTGCACTTAAAATATATGAATGTCATTGTATTAGATAACAAAATAACTAGGGCTGTCAGTCGATTTAAAAATTCGAATTTAATCAATTAGATGATGTTTTGATTAATTAATCATAATAACCACAAAATAAATTTGACTGTGAAAATATTATTTGAAGCTATTTTGGTGTCAGTTGAGAACGTCAAGCAGACATGACAAAGTGCAGCTTTAGAAAGAAATATTTTATTTAATTCATCGTAAACATTTATTACACAAACATTTAGGCTGCAAACATCTCAGTATTTGTCCATACGAGTCAATGGTAACCAAAACAGCTTTGTTAACAACAGTCTTCAAAATACCTAGTGCGTTAACTGTGTTAAAATATTTTAATCACATTATTTTTCATAATTAATTAAGTTAATGCATTAAACGGACAGCCCTAAGTGGAACATATTCATAGTTATTACAGTGATCTACTCTGCTAGGATACCTGTGTGAACTTGAGGCTCACTGCCGCCTGTCTACATAGGCAGCTTCCTAGCCATCATGGAACCTCAGAAGTGACTTATTTGGAGCACTTTACATAGTCATGCAACAAGTAGCACTCCACACACAAACCACACAAGACACTCACAGATTTAAAGAGCACCTATTATGCAAAATTCACTTTTACATGTTGTTTGAACATAAATGTGTGTTGGCAGTGTGTGTACACAACCACACTATAATGATAAAAATCTGTCAGCTCCTCTTTTTTTTTTTTATCTCTATAAATCATGAGCAGTGTCTTATAGCTTTCTGATCACAGAATCCATATCTGTATCACATTTTACCAGTCTCACCCACCATAGTTTACTCACCCACCCTGAGAGATGCAAACACACTATCTGCCATGTTTATCTTTACACCAGAACATTTAAAAGCAGCATTCAAGTAAGACATGTCGTCTTATTACAGCTACTGTAGTAGTCAACATTTGAAGTGGATCAAAATAGTTAATCAAAGTTGTCTTAAGACAAGAACAAAATTGTTTTGGTTTTAGGACTTCAAATAACGTTTTAATCCACTTCAAATGTTGACTACTGTGTGTGTATAATATGTATGTCAGTGCTCAGACCATACGCTGCACATTGCAACAAGTCGGTTTGCTTTGGCACCATCCGAGAAGGAAGCCTTTTCTGAAGCTGGCTTAGAAGAAAGCCCGCAAACAGTTTGCTGAAGACAACCTGGAACCATGTCCTATGGTCTGATGAGACTAAGATAAATTTGTTTGGCTCAGATGGTGTCCAGCATATGTGGTGATGCCCTGGTGAGGAGTACCAAGAAAATTGTGTCTCTCCTACAGTCAAGCATGGTGGTGGTAGCATCATGGTCTTGGGGCTGTATGAGTGCTGCTGGTACTGGGGAGCTGCAGTTCATTGAGGGAAACATGGATTCCATTATGTACTGTACATTTCTGAATCAGAACATGATGCCTTCCCCTCCGAAACTGGGCTGAACAGCAGTTTTCCAACATTATAATGACCCCAAACACACCACCAAGATGACAACTGCCTTGCTGAGGAAGGTGCAGGTGAAAGTGATCTGACCTGAACCCTATTGAGCACCTATGGGGCATCCTCATGCGGAAGGTGTAGAAGCGATTGTAATAGATTCTAATTTTAATGAACCAATATCAATTCTTAAATCACAACCGATCTTTTGGTCTACACTATTTTTAGCTGATGAATGAACAGTACATAGTGCGTCTTCCTTCCAATAAATAGCAATAGGCTAGGCTTTGTGTTACTTTTGATATGAAACAAAGATTTCAAATACTGCCCATGTTATTAGGATATTCAATCAATGAATACAGTTTTGGTGCTCTTTAATGTGGCGTGATAGATCGTAATCTATTGTAAACTGTAGCTGTAATTCTCACCCCTGTCCAGCTGGTGGCAAGTGTGCTCCTGTCTGGCAGGAGAGCGCTGGATCCAGAGCAAAAACTAAACTGTCACGAATGTTTCCTGTGTTTGATTAAGCACAGATGAGTACACAGAAGCTACAATGATCTATCACGCCACATTAAAGAGCACCACAACTGTATTCATTGACTGAATTTCCTAATAACATGGGCAGAATTTGAAATCTTTGTTTCATATCAAAAGTAACACAAAGCCTAGCCTATTGCTATTTATTAGAAGGAAGACGCACTATGTACTGTTCATTCATCAACTAAAAATAGTGTAGACCAAAAGATCGGTTGTGATTTAAGAATTGATATTGGTTCATTAAAATTAGAATCTATTACAATCAGGAAGTTGATTTGATGTACTTTGATGTGAAAAAGTATTTGATGGACGTATACTGTGTGTTGCGAGCATTCACTCAGAATCATTATCTCATTTTTGACCGAGATGACTTTGAGCTGGCTTCGCATTTGAACTCTTCATATATATATATATATATATATATATATATATATATATATATACAGGGGTTGGACAATGAAAATGAAACACTGGCCAATATAGTGTTGGAGGTTTCATGGCTATATTTATGCAGCCTGGTGGCCAGTCTTTACTGATCGCACATTCCACCAATAAGAAGAGTGTGAAGGTTGACTTTGTGCACCCAATAGCTCAAACATTGTACCCTGAAGGTGGTGCCGTGTATTAGGATGATAATGCACCAATACACACAGCAAGACTGGTGACAAGAGTGATTTGATGAACATGAAAGTAAAGTTAAACATCTCCCATGGCCTGCACAGTCACCAGATCTGAATATTATTGAGCCACTTTGGGGTGTTTTGGAGGAGCGAGTCAGGAAATGTTTTCATACACCAACATCACATAGTGACCTGGCCACTGTTCTGCGAAAGGAATGGCTCAAAATCCTTCTGGCTACTGTGCAGGACTTGTATTTGTCATTCCCAAGATGAAATAATGCTGTATTGGCTGCAAAAGGAGGCCAAACGGCATACTAATTGTGGTCTAAACCCAGGTGTTTCAGTTTCACTGTCCAACCCCTGTATATATATATATGCTATTTTAAACATATTTTCTTCACTGAATTTAAAATGTCAAGTTGCCATGGCTTAACATGCCTTAACTGCCTTATAACAATTACCTTGGACTAAGTTATATTAAGATAAAATATTCATGAACACCTAAAATATCATACCTTAAGACATGTAACATGAAATAAAACAAGGGCAGCAGTCAACTAACTGATCATTTGGACTAGAAGTCATCCTGACATCACAAGACAAATAGTAAATTCATGTGACAATAAAATAGCAACAATGTAAATAAAGCTAGCAAAGAGTCAAACAATGTCACCATATGAATCATTCACGCTCCTGTGCACACTGAGAAAAGGACGAATGCTACTGGACTGTTTTTTGTGTTTTTGTTTTTTGTTTTTTTTTTCCCTTTCTCTAAAGTAGGTCTATTTGAACTAAAACAAATGCATCAGTCCGACTCACCCACTGCTTGCTGGTTCTGGAAAAAAAAAAAAAAAAGGAGAGAGATCAGAGTATATCATACTATAAAAGGCTGCAGTTACTGAAGCTTTGTAAGACTTACACATATTAAATCTTTTGTTATTTTTTAGCATTATTTGTTTTTTATCATTATTTGTGATCTGATAATTATTTTTGTGTCAACAGCCCGATAACCTTGATTGATTCTTGACTTTGAAACAAATTATTCATGGATTTTATGTTTAATAAAATATGATCATATCTCTGCATGTTTTTAGAATATATTTACAAAATGTAATTATACCCATGTCAACTGTTAATTAAATTTTAAATTTAAGATACATGAGAGGTGACTTAACAGGCTTAAAAAGGTACACTTTATTCTTTATTTCACTTCTTTTCTTGTTATATTTACTGCTTTACCTCAGAATTGCTTTTTCTCAAAGGACCAACTTGTCTATAATAGTTCAGTGAAGGGCAGTGGAGCGTGCCATCTCTCCCGGAGGTGCATTGTCTATTAATAGGTTTATGGGACATCAAGCACCCTTCCCCCTATTTCCACCAACTCCAGTCCACATGCCTCAGTGCAGCAGCGCTCTGCCTTCAATACTGGAAACGCTTACAAAGCGTCTCCTGCTGTACCTCGAGCATCAGTGTGCCACTTTCACATCTGTATGTCGCCTGGGGGGGATCTTTCCCCAAAGAAACACAAATAAAAGGGTTTGTGTCTGTGACAGTTAAAGGATGCTGCTTTTAAATGATTATTTAAGGTTATGATTGACAGAATGAAATGTTACAGAGTTTTCAGGAATTGCCAGATCAACTTGCTGTGGAGAAAATAGAGAGATCTAATTGTTTGGTAATGTGCTCACAGAAGGTTATATAAACATATAACATTTGCATGTCATTTACTAAGTACCTTCCTAATTTAAAATAAGTAAAATGCACAGTCAGTGTTTAAAGGTTTTTTTTTTTTTTTTTTTTTTTTCCTGGACTGTAGTGTTGGAGAGATGCTGTTCAATTCCTGCATCCTTCACTCAGAACTGATTTGCAAGATTAGGAATTACGCCATGGAAATTATTGTTGTTGAACAGATTTTGTGGGATTTTTTTTTTTTTTTTTCTTTGGGGAAAACTGTGTTTAATGAATCAAATGTGTAACAGAGACAGCCCATTTCAATAAATCACTATCAGCAGGTGCAATTCATTCTTAGGGATTGAACCCTAGCCCTAATTTACTAAAATCTCAAAAAAAAAAAAAAAAAAAAAAAAAGGGGGAATGATAAAGGGCTTGTAAAATCTACAAAATTGCAAGTGCCCTTTGTGGACCAGATGACTTACTACAATTAAATGCAAAAATAACCACACTTTAAAACAGATTGGACACTCTCCAGAAGGAGGTTTGCATGTGATAACTGCACCAAATGTTAGCCATGCTGCCTATATCTGTATTATAAATCAATACTTTTATTCAGCTAGGAATAATAATAAATTACCATCACTAGAGTAATGGCCACTGAACAGGAATCCTTGCCATTACAAAAATTAAATAAATTAAAATATAGAACAGTTATTTTATTTTGGAACAAAATTAGTTTTTTTGTTTTGTTTTGTTTTGTTTTACTATTCTTGATTAAATAGGTGCAGCCTTGGTAAACATAAGAATCATCTTTCAAAAACATTAATAAACACTTCATGAAACAGTGGTGTATATTTATTAAAGAAAAGTTGCAAAAACTGATACACTGTGTTATTGTGCATGCAGGAAAGACACATTTCCCCATAGACTATGTTCGTTCACATTTTTGTACAATATTATGCATGTAGTTAATCAAGGTCATAGTGTTTTTATATATATATATATATATATATATATACACATATATATATATACACACACATATATATACATATATTATACATTTTCCAGTAAAAGAAGTCAATGTTCTTTGTGATGTTTTGGTAACTGCTGGCATTAGTTTATAATTTGTGGATAGGAAATAGCTACAATATACCCACCATTTGACTTTTACAGTGTTGTTTATAACCTGCTCGTTCTGTGTCATAAATACGCCACTGGAACCTTGTTACGTGATGGCAGCTCTATGACAACACCAGTGTCAAAAGGTTCAACCAACTGCCATAACAACCTAAGATATACAACCAGCGGCCATTTTACTTTCATGCCTGACTGTGAACTGCAACAGTAGCTGTAAATGTCCTTGGCCAAATCAGTCTTTCTACATAGATTTTTTTAACACTAAAATACACTTACAAATGCTAAATAAATACCACAAAAACCATGCATTTTTTGTAATAAAATAAATGTCAACATAGTCCTGTCCCATTCAATGTCAGCTAAGCTGTCTAATTTATAGGTTGACTTAACAATGGCAGAACTGGGTCTCTTTTACTAATGGAATTTGCAGATGACGTAAACATACAACCATTATCTCAAATAAATCATGATTCATCAACAACTTTCATAATTAAATTCATTCTAAATAATAAACAAGGAAACAAACAAATAAATAAAATCCACTTTTATTATTATTATTATTATTGTTGTTGTTGTTGTTGTTGTTGTTGTTGTAAGGTTCACTGGTTAATATTAGTTAACATGGTTACATTTTATTTAAAGGTGTCCTTGTTACAGTGTAATTATACATTTAAATACTTAGTTACATTAACTACATGTACTTAAAATATAGTTAGGGTTAGGATTAGGGTTTGGTTTAGGGTTACTTGCATGTAATTATGCATAATTAATTGTTATTATTATAGAAACTACATACAACGTGTAACAAGGACACCTTTAAATAAAGTATTGCCATTAATCTCAGTTAATGTTAATCTCAGCATATACTAATGCATTATTAAAATCACAAGTTGTGTTTGTTAATAGTTAATGCATTGTGAACCAACATAAACAATGAAATAATGTATTTTTATTACTAATATTAACAAAAATGAATAAATAGTGCAATAAATGTACTGTTTATTATTCGTTCATGTTAGTTAATATATTAACCGATGTTAACAAATGACACAATGAACATATTTTTGAACAAATGAATGAACAAATGGATAAAAAATGAAGACTAGTTTTTACAGCCTTCTTTGGTCATATTAATTAAGGGTAGCAAAGGTTTTGACCATGACTGACCACTGACCAAATGTGTATGAGAGGTTAATGAGAGGTCTGTAATCTAGGTCTGTATAGAAGCTGTTTATTGTGTTTGAACTGGTTTTTGAGGATGAGTGATAGGAGGTTTGTGTCAGAAAGCCCTTTCATGGTAATTTTTGGTGTGCTTTATGGTATGCAGTCACTTTTACTTATAATACTTATAATAGGTCATTAACATTACAACAAGGTTATAAGAACAAAATAAATAAATAAATAAATAAATAAATGAGACCTACTATTACCCCACATTTTTCTTGTTCTGTTCAAGTCAGTGCAAAAGTGATTCTCCCATGTTGTTTGTTGACATGTTGTCAGGAATGAAACTTCGTGTTCCTGTGTTTCTTCGTGTGCATGAATGTGTGAACTAAATTTTGTCAGTCAGGAAAAGGATCTTGTAACTGACATGCCTCATTATTCACTGATCATTTTCACCTCCACTGCAGCACTTAAATAAAATATTCTGTCTATGGCTAAGGCTGGGTGTCAGTGACATCAAACATCATTAATTCTCGCAACCGAATGTCATTATGTCAATCCTGCAGCACAGGTGCCATGTTTGATTTGAGATTGAGAACATTTTCAGTGAGTAACAACTTATAGCTCAGAAAACTTAGAATAAAGTGCACAGGTCGTATGCTGCTTTTACCATGTGCATCTTTTGTTTATTCTATGTCTTATTTGAAGCTTAATAGTCCATGGCCATGAACTTGTATAGGAGCTGGATGGATTTTGGTCGGTTCCTCATCTGTGGGATGCTTTTGGTCTGTACTGTATGATGTTTTATAATGTGTGCTTGCATTAGTAATCAAATACTGAAATCTAGTGTTTTTGTGCAGGTTATGTAGTAATAGAGTCTGTTCAGTTCTCAAGTCAGTGGGGAAAATAGGACAAACACCATTTGGGGGAAAGGTGTACTGATGTAACGAGAAACTTCAAGACTCAGTGTCAGTACAAGCTGAGAGTTTGAACAGCTCAGTGTGCCTATCACAGGTCTGAGGTCAGCTGAGAGCCCTGGAACAAACAAACAGAGCATTCATCATTTTTCTAAGCAATGGTCTGCACACTCGCAGTCTTCTTGGTCATGAGCCAGTTCTGCTTCTACATTTGCATTTTTTTCCCCCTCACAAGAACTCAGTTTACTTGATCTCCAAAGCACATCAAGGTCATTCTATGCAAACGACCATTAGTGCATCTTCTAGTTTACTTTTATTTATTTCTTTTTTAAAAAGAAGCAGCAGCAGCAAAGTATCCACCAATGCCATTTCATGGGAATCTAATATAATGATTAGGCGAGTTTGTTCTCAATCTTGCCTTGGAGCCCGAGTGTCTTTGAGTGTTATGAGGAGCAAACATCATGATTTGTCATTCAACAATGGAAAAATACATTGATCAAGCCATCAGCTCACGGGATTCCTGTTGTGTTTTGTAGTTGAATGCTTTCATTAGAAGGATTGATTACACCACACCCATACCTTCCCAAGACACAGCGTTTGTGCTGGATGGAGGGCCAGTGCAATTCATTTCCTTTGTTGTTGTGGATCTTTATCTATTTGTACAGGCTTAACCAGGATAACTGTTGCTAATGCACGATTAAACATACGTACTGTATATATGCTGCAAATGTTTGTGATGGAGTAATAACAATGGCTTAAAGAATGCATTACTATCTTGGCATGCAAGTTTATGTTCTGTATAATTTAATTAATTTAATATAAAGGCTTTGCTAAGTAACCTTCTTTAGATATATGATACTCAGGTGCGTGTGTGTGTGTGTGTGTGTGTGTGTGTTTTAAGAAATATATGTTTAATTTGTCAAAAATCATCGGCAATCCTGAACCAGTTAAACACAATGCAATTTTTGCGGTTGCTAGGCTGTTCTGGATTCTAGCTGGGTCTCCTACAATATGTATATATGTATTTATTTATTTATTTATTTATTTATATTTTAATGAAAATCAATCAGCATGTAACAGAACATCTTTCATAAATAAGTCACATGATTTTAAGAACCATTCATATTTTAACCAAATATAATGTGGGATGAGTTATATGCTAAGTTGTGATAATTTGGGGTTATGGGGTTTTCTCAAAGATGTTTAATGTAGTAAGCATCTAAGCAACACAATGTCATGGCAATTTGTAATTAATGTATGTTTTGGTGGATTGGTCGCTATTGGTCAAAAGGTTGAGAAATCCTCAACAAAGAGAGGGAAAAAAAAAAAATAAAAATAAAAATAAAATAAATAAATAAATAAATACATTAAAAATGGTGCAGCGTGATGTGTGTGTGTATATATATATATGTATAATGGTACTGGTTAAGCCAGAAGTTGGCACGTCAAGCTGCTCAATTAAAGAAATCAATATTTGATAGCATCGCCAGACCACAGTGTTTACACTCTTCAGAAAGTTAACCACAGTATACTATTAATCTGTTTTATGAGAGTGGATGTTACAGTCACTCAAAAGACCTTCAGTTGTAACTGCAACATGATAAACATCATCAGCTCTGTTTGCAACCCTCTGCAGGCTCTATAACGCGACAATAATTGCTTATCATCACTTCAGCATGAAGAGCATTAAAGCCCTCAATGACATATATTAGTATCATTGGCTAAGGTTAACAAGATTCGTTAAGAGTCATAACTCATTTGATTAAGGCTCCAAGCCCGTCCTCTAATAACAATCACACTCAAATAGACCTGATTAAAAAACTAATCAGACATATTTTGATTGCCTGCAACTGCACTTCTCAACTCTGTTGTCAGGCTCGATCTATTACACTTTTCAGCCATTTTCATTCAGTCCCAGTGAAGAAGTATCAATGTGTTACAGAGCAACTGAAGCAGGGTAGTGCTGCCCGACTCCACCACGGTCCGGTTTAGATGATGAACAGGATTTTTTGCACTGGCCCCCGTGCAGATTCGTAACCCCCCACTGAACAATTGGCCATCAGATGGGGTCATCACTGATATCAGTCACATCCGAGCCCTTCCCAGCATCCTCTGTCATTCTGCCGTCTCGATTACAGTAACATATATTGTTCCCTGAGCTTTCCTGTGAAGCCTTTGTGAAGACACAATCAAGCTGAATTGATTGAATCCATCAAGACAGAACTAATATTGCAAGCGATCAGTTACGCCGTTACGCTATAACAATTTTGCTGTTTTCAAGCAAGCCACATACAAGCTGGTGGTATCATATTTATTATTTTGATTGAGATTTTTCAAAAGTGTGCTTGAGAGGACAAGGGTCTTCATTTGTTGTCTGCTGCCATCACTATTTTTTTCTTACCTTAGGGTTAGGAATGTGCTACAGACATGAATAATACTTCTAATCATGTTTTTTTACAGAGAAGAGATGTGTTATTTCTTTTATAAGTGATCAGATTTATGATTTTCACCTGGCAGATAATAAAATGGGTGAAAAACCTCAGATTTACCAAACATGTCCACTTGACATGGACTGAGCAGAGCTGAGTGGCTGTTGCCAATACATTGTGTGATTGACAGAAGAGCAGAGCAAGCATGGAGTGACATATGTCAAGCTACAATTTAAAGAGTATTAAATTGACACCGTAGGTACAAAAAAGCAATCACAGACTATACACACTTCCTTTTTTTCTGTTTTGAGCAGGTTTGATCAGCACCAGTGGACACACATGAAGGAGGGACCCGAGCCAGAATGTCACAACAACTTGGGGCTCAGCTTGGACTTGGTCCAAATAACCATTCAGGGCACCATACGTACCACCTGGCTTTGAAAAAAAAAAAAAAAGAACACCTAAGCAACCACATTGCAATGCCCTAGCAATAGTTCAGAACACACTAGCAACCACCTAGCAACAGTGTTGGGCAAGCTACTTGTTAGCTAAGCTAACACTTACTCTTCATTAAATGAAGCTTCACTACATTATAGCTAAAGCCTTGAGCCTTGAGCCTTGTAGCAAGCTAGCAACATGGAAAAAGTACTTTACTTCATCTAAGGTATTTTAAAAAATTATATTATATTATATTGAACCAACATCATACCAATTCCATGCTCTCTCAGTGATCACTAGAACTGTCAGTCAAACAGAGAGGCATTGTGTATTTTAGCTTTAATGTACTTTTTTTTTTTTAAAACAAAGCAGCTGATATTTGCCATAGCGACAGCAAGAAGGTAGTGGACTGCCAAATTGCTTTCACCCCAAAACGGCAGAAGCGTAGGGCTGCTGCAGGGCGCCACTGTTGCAATTAGAGGTCGACCGATATTGGATTTTACCGATACCGATAACTAGGTTGGACCACACTGGCCGATACCGATTAATCGACCGATAGTTTTTTAATTGGATACTTAATGGAAAATAAATAGTGCTCTATTATTTTAAAAAAAAGTAGTCTACTGAACCATACTTTGTAAATGAATAAAAAATATTAATAATAATTATATATTGATCATTACAGTTAGTTCATTGTTCATTAATGTTAACAAATGCAACTAAATATTTTTTAAAAATAAAGTATGTCAGTAGATGCTGAAATTAACACACTCTAACAAGGAACAATACTTCTATTCTACCGCTTTTATCAATCTTAATGTTACAAATGTACTCGTATTGTAAAGTGTTGCCTTTACATCAATAATCAAGCTAAAGATAGGCATCTTTAAATATCTACACAAAGGCCACAGTATTGAAATTGTATACATATGGATATTGTATACTTTCACAATTTAACTGCTTCTCTTCTAGAACATTTGTGGTTATCTAATCAAAATATAAAAATATGTTAGTCACACAACTGGCAAAAGTGCAGCGCCGCAGCTAGAAGAACTCACAGCTATCCGGCATCACACACACTGGACGCGTCGCGTTAAATTCAAGCGATGGTCTACGAGACTTTATCTGATCACCAAATGGGCAAAAGTATACAGCTGTCCTTTCTCCACTAATGAATCAACAAATTCATCACTTAGTAATGACATGAAAACATGTAATTGACATAAAAACATACTGTACACACAGTTTCATTGTCATTTTTTTTAATCCGCCTTTGAAGTGTCCCGCTTTGTGCAGCGTGCAGTGTCACGTGTCTAAACAAACAGCACGTGCTGTCAGTGACGTGCAGAGGCCACTCTCATGCTGTATAACAAAGACTATAGGGACTTTGCTGTATAATGACGACCTTCTCAGCAGCTCCAGCAATGGACCCAATCCGGAAAAAAAAAAAACTATCGGCTATGGATTTTTGCCGATAACCGATAGTTCCGCCAATCAACTATCGGTGCCAATTAATCGGCAAAACCAATACATTGGTCGACCTCTAGTTGCAATGGAACGTTCTACTGGCTTTCACTTCTTGTCAGTATAAGTTCTTTGTCCAGGATCAGTGATCCTTAGCAGTTATATTTCCGATTTGAGCTTGCGCTTTAGAAAGGTTGGATAATGTAGCTTTTGTTGATGCTACTGTGCCTGTTTAAAAAAGAGCTTCGCTACTGAAAAGCTATTTGATTAAGAAAACAGCAACACTACCACTACCACGTTATTGAAAAATGTAGTTAAGCTAGCAGCGTCACTACTTGTACTGTCCATCACTGCCTAGCAATGCATTAAAACACCAGAACACCTTAGCAACAACATTGCATTGCCCTAGCAACCACCAAGCTATGCACTACCCTTTTTTTTTTTTTAAAAAAAAAAGAGCTGGTTTGAGCTGGTTATAAGCTTGTTGCTCATGACTAGCTTGTCACCAGCTCTGGACCGGCTTAAACCAGATCATGGCCAACTAAGGACCATCTTAAACCAACTTGACTGTTTGCTGGAGCTCTAGAGGTGCAGTAAAATGCATGTTTAGCTACGTCCTTAATCACAAAACTATTGACCCTTCAGGTCAGGAAGGAATGTCTTATTCTTTTTCTATTTTTTTTTTCTTTAGACTTCCCATAGAATTTGGTTTGAATTGAGAACTGAATTGGGATTAAAAATCTCCTTTTTGTTCTTACAAGGAGATGAACTAAAGGTCACCTTTTCAAGGTTTGATCAGACTGTCAGTATTGTGCATTTAAAAGGGCACGGCATCTCAGCAGAGCGTCAGGCCCGACTATCTCATTCCCAATCTGTGCACTCCATTTCATTCACAGTGGGCTCATGTCCTGCTCATGTAATCTCGTCTGCACGGATAAGCCCACCCTGTGACATCTGGGCCTCCTCCAAAACACTGAACCATGACCCAAACCTTGAAATGAAAGGACTTGCCGCAGCCCTCGCTCCGATTTGACCTTTCAATCTGCTGTCAGTCACCCTGCCTCCTTACCTTTTTGGAATATGCGCAAGCCTTTTTTTTTTACTCTGTGCGTGCACAAATGCATTTATTGTACATTGCTAAGAATATATTTGTATCTTTTTATTTGGTACTTTTTGAGCTTGCTGTAAAGCTCCTTGCTGACAAATCTCAATATGAAAACCGTTCCAGCACAGATTTGGTTCCGAGTCCCAGCGGACACCATGAAATGTGGTTTTATTTAGAGAGCATTCCTGAGCCGCACTGAGAATAGCCATGAGATTATACATGCATCCAAGAATTGTCATTCAAGTATGCCCATTGTTGGCATCAAGGACACGAACGTCGTCATAGAAAGAAATCATCTGCCGGCCTCCAGACATCAGTGAGGCATGATCAGACATTACTACAGCTTTCTGCTTAATTCGTCTTTCCACCATTTTTTGACACGTATGCCAAATTTAATTGCTAAATTTGTGTTGCTTGTCATTCAAGGGCTTAATTTCATCCAAAGTGACTTATAGTACACAAATCCCCTTGCGGCAACCAGAGGTCAAGTACCTTGTTGGAGGGAATGGTGAGGAGAAAGCAGGTGTGTGATCTCGGTAATTCTAATTTCAGGCTTTGGGCTGAACCTGCAGCTCCCGCGTTAACAGCCGACATCCTGAAATATGGGGCATTTACCGCCATTTACAGCATCAAAACATCGCTGAATGAGCTGTTTAATGTTGAAAGTGCATGCGTATTTGAATTAAAATAACATTTTACCATATCCTGTGATATATAGGCTTTAATTTATTTTCTTTTTTTTTTTTTTTTTTTACTATTTTGCTTATTTTTGTAAATTGGGGCACAGATGTGACCTTAAACGGCTAGGCTACATATTGGTTTATCTTTTAAAAAATAGGTCTTATTTAATTATGAACCTTATAACAGGCAAGTCTGTTTGATAAGCTATGCTTCCATTTTATAGAGAACTAACCCAGATATTAGATTTAAGTAAAAACAGTGCCATCCAGTGGTATACATTTTACAATTTCTGTATGTAAAGTCACAACATTCATTTTATATTAGCCCAATTCCCAGTTAGAGTGTGTTCTACTTCTAGAGTGTTTTTCCCCATTTAAAAATGTAATTCATCTTACATACGATTAAAAAAAAAAAAATGCATAAAATATTAAATTGAGAATTATTATATATATTATACATCACAACATTATTTGAATATTAATGACAAATATAATTTTTCTTTCTTCCACATAGTACTTTATGTACATGTACACCTTTATTAAACTGCATGATTAATCTCAGTCTAATAAGCATATCTCGCATGAGCAGTTCTTGAACTCCATCACAATTGTTGATCAGTTCAGTTTACAGTATTTACATTCAGCATAATACAACATCAAAGTGATTGTAATGATCCCAGAGTTGTAGCATGTGAGGAAAGCAAATACGGATTCCAGCTCTAATATTCACAGAGTTGAAATTAATTTGTTTACATCAGTCACAGCTCTTTGCTCACCTTTAATGAGTTATGATAATTAGTTTGCAGCTTAATGGGTCACTACAATCTAAGCTGTGCTAATTACTGTTACCTGTTGTTCTTTCTGAGAGCCGCCTTTATCTCAATAATTAAATAATGAGCGTCTGATAAACTGTGGTATGTGTATTATACAGGATAGATCACCTGTGATCTTTGGATCTTTTTTAAACAATGATAAAATATTGAAGCTCAGATGTGTAGCTGCAGAACAGAGTCAAAGAAGTGTGTGACACATGAGACCTTCAGTTCACTTCAAATGTGTTTGTGTAAAATTTTCAAAAGCTTTTCAAAACTGAACGATACATACACACATATACACAGATGTTTACTGACAACATATAAGACACACACAGAATTTTGTAACAGTAACTCATTTATTTGATAGTCAGTGAATGCAATGTACTGTAGATTTGAATGTGTGTATTATTGTAAGATAACTGTGTAGCACAGAGAATTACTTTACATCTAATCTACCCTTAATACAGTCCACCATCCTGGAAATCTGTGACATTTTGCCTGGTCTGGAGGAGATATAAAGATATCTTGAAAGTGAATATGATATGATCATCTTTTGAACAGTAAGACATTTAATGTGGCCGAGCAGTGGTGCAGTACTGCTCGCATTTAACTCGCATAGGGAATACAGCATTGTGTTGTCTAGGTAACGTTAACAATGCTGTTTAATGCCTATTAAGTATTTAATGGCAAATAAAAACATCATATAACATGATGCAGTTGCTTTCTTTGATCAAAACATTGTTTGTCTGCAGTGCAGATGTTTGTTTTGGCTCAAAGCATTTAAATTCCCCCATGCTCAAAGAGAGAATAAAGAGCACCGCCCCCCCCCCCCTTCCCCCTGTATATTCATTTTATTATATTGTGTAAATTAGAGATCTGTGTTCACCCACCATTGTTTATAAAATAAAGATAACATATATGTATTATTAATATTGTGTGGTTTATTGTATATATTTTATTTATTTATTTTTATTTTTATTTTTTTACAAATTAACCAATTCACCAGGAAGAATGCTTCTTTCCAAAAGTGCATACAAAAGTGAGAGATGCTTTTTTAGACTGAACAGATGAACAGGTTTTATTTTGGGTAAGAGCTCCCAAACCAAAACTACAAATCAGCTGCATGTGAGCTGCAAACTCAGCAATTTGAGAACTGAATCAAACTGATACTCTCTTTGTTTTAAATAAATAGTATTAAATTCATCTCTCTGCCGTAGCTTCCATTAAGTGCCGTCAGTATAAGCACCAAAGTTGTATACATGATTAAACAAACAGGAGGACAGAAAATTACAAATGTCTTAAATGATTTGGTGTTTGGTAAGTGGAGTAAACAGCTTTGATGAATGTTTTGTTCAGCCTTCTTTGCTCAATCATTTTCCTTCTTAAATTGAGCAATTTGTTTGTCTGTGTGCAATCTGCTGATGCTGGCCTCTGATGAAAAATAGAAAGTACATCAAGTAACTCACACTATACTCCAACCCTCCCCTCTTTCTCTTCCAATTTCTCTCTCAATGCTTAAAAATGACAAACAAAGTGTGACTTGGGCAAGCCATTATGAGACATTAGAGTTGTAATTAGCATAATAAATCTTGTTAGAGACAGTTGGTGACTGGCATTTATCAGTTTTCAAATGGAATTACTATGGTGTCCACCTTTCCAATATTTATCATACTGTGCACGGTGGAACAGAGGAAGCAAGATGGTCTGTATCTGTCTATGCAACAGTTCGGCCAAAACTGAAAATGTTATCATTCACTCACACATGCTCATTTACTCTTTATATTATCACTCCAAACCAAAATGGCTTATTTTCTTTCCACAGTGCAGCACAAAAGACAGCGTTAAACTGTTTTAGGAGCAACGCAATATATTTCCACATTGTACAGTTATGTGAAGTAGGATTTTGAACCAATGAAATCTCATAGAAGTTTAGACAGTTCAAACACTCTTCTTTGACTTATTACTGATCATAATGAGAAAAGTTTAAGCAATGAGGGAAAAGAGTTTCAGTGAGTAAAACTTAAAGTAGAGTGAAAATTTTTCAGTTCCTTATGTACTGTAATCTTTTTTTTTTTTTTTTTTTTTTCTTTTCTTTGTTTTTGTAAGGTCTTGAAAGTTGATGCAACAAAGTCTGATCACTGGAACTTGGACTTGTTCATTATTACTTACATCAGAGCTACAGATCTAAATACAATAGGAATTTCTTGTGATGAGCAGGAAGTGTTCTCTTGAAATATATAAAAAAAAAAAAAATAAATAAATAATAATAATAATAATAATAATAATAATAATAATAATAATAATAATAATAATATTGAGCAAGAGATATTGCATAATATATATGCCCAGACTGTTTTTCTTTTATGACTGCTTTGGAAAGCAACATAATAGATTCACAAGAATGCTTAAAACATTTAGGGTAATGTCTAATGTAAAAGACGATTTCAATGTATTTTCTCCAAAAACATTAAGTACGAAGGCACTCACTTTTCTAAACTCCTGTTTGCCACTACTAAACTGTGTGAAGTGAACCACACTGATTGTTCTTCACAGCAGAATCAAGGGTTCACATACTTTCTTGTGCCAGTGTGCCACTTCATTACAATGAGTAGAAGAGCTAAAGAATAGCTCTCTCCAGGTTTAATGACAATGGTGGTAATGGTGGTGATAGTGGGAAAGATTCATTACAGGGCATTTTGTTTAACAGAAATATTGGACACACCCAAGAGTGCAAGATGAGTCATCAATATTTTTGGTCCATAAATTTAGCCAAGCGTCTATTTACACTAAATGCAAATAGCCCACCAGAGGCTATTTACACTAACTCTGCCCACCAATGTGTGATGGAGCCAGTCAACATTACAAAGGACGATCGTCTGAAAATAGTTCTGGCGGCTAGATAGTAAAAGTGTACAGTGTACGGTTGTCATTTTTGACACGATCGAGACGAGTTAGAATCCTTTTGCTTTCCCCCCACCCCTCCCTTTTCAAATCTCATATCACATTGAGAAGGCATTTATTTTCAATAAACATGAAGGAAATAATCGAAAATATTAAAAATAAAGTATAAGGTTAAGGGTTAAGGGTTAGGATAGGTGTAGGGAGGGATTTGTTGTCCAAATAAGGTGGCATCCATTTAATAATTTGAATGTACTACAATATTGAGGTGCAGATAATTGCCACTATTTGCAATAAGTAGAAATAGCAGAAAGTCCTGCTATTTTAACATAGTATATGAAGAATCTATAGCTGTTTGCACTTAGTGTAAATAGAAAATTGCTAAATAAATAAATAAATACTGCTATTTTCATTTAGCGTAAATAGCATCTATCACTGAGAAAACGTGCCATTTTCACTTAGTATAAATAGCATCTGTTGCTATTTGTACTTAGTGTAAATAGCCTAGCCTCTATCGCTATCTATCTACTGCTTAAATTTTGTCTTCCTGTATCTTTTACATCAGTATGACTAATGATGTTTGGGGCGGAACTATCTGTTTGTTTCACTAAAGACAAAAAGGCGAAACCTGTTTGAAAGCAGCGATTTTTGTCTGTCATATGTTGGGTGAGACTACTGACAGAAACTGCACACCACAGCTTTAAAGAACTGCTGTTTAGAGCAGAGTGGATTTGATGATTGGTGTAACCCCATTATGCGCGGCCATGGTGCTACTCCATTGCAAAACAATTGACCAGATAAAAGTTTGTTGGTTTCCCTACAGAAGAGATTTGCATTTATGTGTTGTCAATTTCTTCTGATCTGGCAGGAGTTTGTATTTCTTGTTTGTGTATAGTCTTCAGGGGCAGGTAACTCATAAACAATAGCAGTGAAAATCCATCCACTACCACAGCACAGTAGGAATTAGAGAGCTCATACATTTCTGTAAGGAATATTAGACTTTGCTTTTGTCTTCCCTATGGACAGCACTGAGGTCCTGTTACTGGTCAATGTGACCGGTCCCATATATATATATATATATATATATATATATGGGTCATTCTATAAATAGGGGGACATTTAGAATTTGTTTTCTTTTTTCCCCAAAACCCAAACATGACCTTACATAGTTTACTGGGTAACACAGTTGACAGGTAACTTAGCTGACATTTTTAGTGTTTTGGGCCTATACTCAACATGAAACCCTAGAACTACTGAGCATATGGTATGCTTTGAAATATATTTTCATAAAGAAAACATAAGTTTTAGTTAAATTGTCTCATTAAAATCTGCAGCAATAATACTTGTGTAACACAGTTGACAGTCAGTTAATCCACTCTTGACACAGGTGTGCTAGTTTAACCAATACTAGGGGAAAGAAAGAGACCATAACTACTAGTGTTTCACCCATGTGCTTCTAGAGGAAATATCATCATACTGTGTGAATTTTGCAAGAATGGGACAAACCATTCCTTTTTAAGGGGAGGTTTTCTGGTGGGTAACTTAGTTGACAACTTCTTATTTTTAAAGCGCACACCCAAATGTCTTGATAACCTAATCTAATTGAAGGCAAAACTATGAAATTAATTTATATTTGAGGTCATTTTCATGTGTAAATGCAGAGCAGAATGAGCAACTTTACAAAATCAGACAGTTGAACACCAGGGTTGCATGTGATATGAACATAATTTTTGAACAAAAGATATTGGCTTTTTCAACAAATAGTAGTGTGATTGGGAAAAATATAATTGTGTACTAGAAAATTAAGCATCAGGGCTTTATATTGATGAAAATATATTAAAAATATACTTCACTGACATGAGATGTACCCACAATCATAGAATGACCCATATACAAACAACTGCACTGCTATGGACTATATTGGTAATGGTAATTTAAAAATTAATCTTAAGAACAGCATAAGCGAACAAGAGACAGGAAATGCAATCTGCTACAATTACTGAAAGATGAATGACCAAAGGTTTATGGGCTGCTGCAGATTTCTGGCCAGTGGATGTTGAGTATGAGGTGAAAGGAAATGGCAAAAAGACAGTTTGGCAGATTTACGTGCCAAGATAACTGTGAGGCAGACCATTAGAGTGAACTACCTTGATGCTGAATATCAACGTGCCACCGATGTGCTGTATCTGGCCATGTAGCACCTGCTGCTCTGCAGATCATTCTGAAAAAACCCAGCATTTTTTTTTTTTATCAAGATCACTTATCATTTCAGTTCGAATTTAACAGATAAACAAAACATTGCAGCACTGATTGAGTTGCGAGCATGTAATGTAGGTTTGCAAAGAAGCTATCAGTGAAGGATGGGACAGCACAAACTATACTAGACCAAGTCCACAACCTGTGTGTGAGCACTGTAAAGCATGCCTCATTTCACATGCAAAGTTGGTTTATAGAAGTCTTAAAGGTGCAGCAACAAAAAAATGGTCTGTTTAATTAAAAATTTAATTTGGCACAAAATTTACAATATATGGATACTTCAGAGGAGAAACTAAGTCATAAGAACGTATATGGCACCTGTTGACCTTGTATTATATATATAAGACAGAAAAAAAACACTGTGATTACATAATTTTTAAAATAAAATGAACTTATGAATAAAGAAAGAAAGAAAATAAAAAATGCATCTGAAATGACATTAGATTTAATTAAAGAGTGTTTAATTTGGCTCAAGGGTGGTATAAATTTATTTACATTTTGCGTAATTAATGTGAGACTAATGTTTTAAATATAAGGTTAAATAAGTGCCTGAGAGTTATTTCTACAAACTCAGTAAATGAAGGAGTCTCCCTATAAACCAAAATGAATAAACTAACATCAGTAAACACAAATACATGTTTAAACATGGGCATTAAACAAACATCCAAGAAACATGAAAGGGAAACAGATTCTTACATTAAATAAGCAGAAATCTTTAAAATTCTTCATCTGGACTCTGAAAGTGGTTACCAAACACCATGCTGTTTAACTCAAACACATCTAACTTCTTCTACTATTCACTTCTACAAAATACTAAAGCCAAAAGCCAAAAGCCAAAAAAAAAAAAAAAAGAAAAACTCCCCATAGTGGCAGGTAGTATAATTACACATGGGACATACAACACTGTGGGTCTGTCCAAATACCCACACTTGCTGTCTTGGACATTGAGAGTGTAGCACACAACATGAAGTCTGTGTGCAAGACTGTCCCAGGTCTTAGGAACACCAAAACGGTGCACTTTAATGCACACTGAATCCACACTAAGTCCACCCATCATGCATCATGTTCTGGAAATTAATTGTGAGACTTTTTTTGCTGAAATAAAATGTTGCAGAAATCTTTCCATATAATTACATATATTACACATAGGGGAGACCGGGGACGAGAGTAACACTTTTTGTTTGAGCATCAGTAACTCAGTGGCTGTTTGTGCTGGATCTCTCAAATTTTGATATATGGTAGCCACATTTGTCTACTACAAATAAAACCCAATTGGACGTGTACTGCATAATCACAGATTATGTGAGTTAATGTCAAATCCAAAGAGTTCCATTGGGGTGAGTTGTAACACCGGCAGGGGATAGATTAATTAGATTAAAGAAGTAATTTGCTGAAATAAGACCCATACTTCCAATTTATGCAAAAACATGATTGAAGAACAAAGAATAACCTTTTTTCTTTTATTTTCTTTTATTTTTTTTTTTTTTTTTTTTTTTTTTTTTTTTTTTTTTTTTTTAATAAAGTGAACCATTTAAAGTGACAAAAACATTGTACTGTATTAATTTTAGGACTCATTTTAGCACAAAAACAATTGCTGTGTGTGTTTGTGAGAGTGTGTGTGTGTGTGTACTGTATTCAATCACTAGCTGTGTTGCCATCTACCTATTTTTATGTGAATTTTACGAGTGTATTTGTCCAATAAGAAGATGCGCATAAACTATGATGGAAACACATTTTACATAAGTCCCTTAATGTGCAACAAAAACCTGAGTCAACAGAGAATGTGATTTAATAATTGGACTCATTGGAATCATCATGAGGAGTTAGCTGTAACATTTTAATGAACTGTTACAACTATCCCCACCCCAAACAACTATAACATAGCAAACTGTTTTAATGTGTGGGTTTTAAGTTAGCATTAATGCAAAGTATCAAATTAAACTAAAGAAACCACTACTTCAGGTTATGTAAGTCAAATAATTGTATCTACAACACAATATTGCTAGGCAAAAAAAAAAATGATCTTAATTAAAACAATTACTTTCTTTCCTGAAGATCTTTTTTTTTTTTTTTTGGTCATAAAATCTACAAAGTTGCTCACATTCACATGCCACTTCTCCTGTAACATTAAAATGTGAATGGACTTTATGATATCGATAACATGCACCACACCTTTCTGACTTGTCAAACTGACAGTGTTACAACTAATTACATATAATATGGAAGTAGAACATAAAGTGTTGCACATTTTATTGGTACGAAGATCAGTATTTTTTATTGTTTACAACACTTGCAACTTCTGTTTATCATTTACTTAGAAGCACTGTTATACAGACTACTGAACAGACATTTAGAAGACTATTTTAAAATGCAAAGTACTGAAAATCTAAATAAATCTGTAAACACTTGCATTTTTACAACAACATTTTACAACCATTAGGGTGCCCCATTGGGTAATGCAAAGTTCTTCACATACTTGTGGTCTTCACGCCCACTTTTATGGAAAATACAGGAAATATGTCAAGTAGACAAGTGGTCAAATGCAAAGACCACAAGTAGGGATATTTGGACCAGCCCTGTGACTGGCAGGCCAAGACTGTTACACACTCAATCAATTTGTTCAAAATGTGGATACATTTAGGGCAGGGGTGCTCAACCCTGGTCCTGGAGATCGACTTTCCTGCAGAGTTCAGCTCCAACAAACACACCTGTCTGTAATTATCAAGTGCTCCTTCAGATCCTAATTAGCTGGTTCAGGTGTGTTTGGTCAGGGTTGGAGCTGAACTCTGCAAGAAAGTCGATCTCCAGGACCAGGGTTGAGCACCCCAATACATAAGCTTTCCATTGATGTATAGTTTGTTAGGATACAGGGGCGGACTGGCCATCGGAAGCACAGGGATAATTCCCGGTGGCCTGGCAGCCCATTTGGCCCGCTGCCCTCCAATTTATTCTTTATTTTTTTTTCTCAATATTGTTGTTGTTTTTGTTTTTGTTGCCTGGCAAATGTACTAAAGTGATTATTTTGGAATTCGCCATTCAATAATTAAACTCTTATAATAATCATGAATCAGTTAGTTTTGACTGGCAACGTGTTTCACCTCGTGCACGCTCCACTAAAGTTAAACTATGGTAACTACAAATTAAAAATGGTTTTGCTTCACTATATAGAATCACTATGGTATTTGTAGTAAAACTCTGGTTATACAAATGGGAATCAATCTGAGAAAAAAAAAAAAAACACAGTTACTATACGTTTATAGGCCCAATAATACCATGGTTAATTTTCCCTAGGACAAAACATGACCCATGATAATGCAAAAACATGTTCAGTTTTAAGATTTTTCTATAAGACATATTCAAGATGTAGCTAATATTGTATTAATTTTGACATTTAGGCAAGCTGAAAAACACATGGTCCTAATGTAATACTTAAATTTTTCTAAAATAAATTACAATGAGGTGGTTGATGTGTTGATGGAAAAAAAGTGACAGATACAAGAAAATGAGTGTAAAGTAAACACACACACATGAGAAACAGAGAAATTAAAAAGAGACTAGAAAGCAAAGTGGAAGTTCAAAAAAAATACCTTTAATTATTTTGCGCGGCCCCAGTCGATGTAAACTTTTTTATGTGATGATGATGATGATGATGATGATGATGATGGCCATACAAAAAATATTGTTGTCCATGGTTTGAAAATTTGTTGTGGTTGTATGGGATGGCCTGGGTGAGTGTGAGATTTCCCAGCCTGAAATTTTGTCCCAGTCCACCCCTGTTAGGATATGAAAATATTTGGCTGAGATACAACTATTCGAAAAATCTGGAATCTGAGGGTGCAAAAAAATCTAAATATTGAGAAAATCGCCTTTTAAATTATCCAAAGTTCTCAGCAATGCATATTACAAATCAAAAATTAAGTTTTGATATGTTGATGCTAGGAAATTTACAAAATATCTTAATGAAACATGATCTTTACTTAATATCCTAATGATTTTTGGCAAAAAAAAAAAAAAAAAGAAAAAGAAAAATCAATAACTTTGACCCATACAATGTATTTTTGGCTATTGCTACAAATATACTTGTGCTACTTAAGACTGGTTCTGTCATCCAGAGTCACATATAGCAAGAAAGTAAGAAAAGAGTGATCCCTTAATAATCACTGAAAAGCTGTCACTCATTTGAGTTTATCGCAATGTCATAAAATTCTGTTATAATCAATGATTCTCTCTACACTGCACAATAAATCTATTATTTATATTGCGTGTACATTTGGTTTGTTATAATAAGTGGATTACCTTGCAGAACTCAGGACTGAACAAAACTCCAGCATTTTGAGTGGATTCTGACAAGCTGAAACACTGGCCATTGATTGGCCATTGCATTCAATAAATCAACACATACGTCAGTGATTGGCTGCAATGTTCTGCGCTGCATAAAGCATGTTGTAAATCAAAACCTCCAATGCTGCCCAGAGTGGAGAAACAGAGACAGATATGCACTGGGGTCTGCCTTGAGGTGGCTGCCACTTACTTTCATTGTGTTGTTTATATTGTTTTTTTTTTTAATTACATTTGCTGGTTTCCACTTTCTTCTTCTCTGAGTCTCGCACTTTGTTACATATAAATACATATAACCACTGTTTTCAGTGAAATATGGGTGACATATCTCTTCCTGAAATCTTGACTGATGCTTTGTTTGATGTCTCTTATCAGCGCTTGTCAGGATCTGAGTGAGGGGACCCAAAAGGGCACAGGAGTACACAAATCTTGACACAGCTAAAGATAACTAAAGATAATGACCAAAGCAAAAGAGAAATCAAGACCAAAAATGCAGGTTCCACCACAAAACCTAAAGCAAAACTACTCATCTCAGTGAGAGGGACCCAAAAGCAGAATGAGTGAAACACAAAACTTTTTTGTACACGCAAAGTTCACAAGGTACAGGGTGAGGGATCGGACGATCCTCAAATGCACACTGTGTGTTTTGCCTCAGAGCAACCATACATTTGTGTTGTGTTTTGCTTTCTTTTTTATATATTCTTAATTTATTCTTCATTCATTTATTCATTTATAATCATTAATCATTAATCATTGAATCATATAATCATTTATAATAATCATTATAGTCATTTATATATTCATTTTATTGATTCATTAATTGATTAGTCATTTATATTATATTATAGTTGTTTTTTTTATATATATTTTTTCCATTGTTGTTTAGTCTTATGACCGTGTAGCTTCAAGGGCTATTTGTCTTCATGAATAAGAGATACAAGGGAATGTTTATGGAAACTCAAGGTTTATGGGATGTTGTTGTGAACCAGTTTGGTGTAACAATACTTGTTGAATTTGTGTTCTCCAGACAAAGTCTGAGCATTGAGACATACGCAACTAAGACTATTCAATAAACTCTGCTCCTTTTTACCATCATTACTTCGTCTCCTGCTTCTGCTCTTTACTTTCATTGGCTTTTTCCTCAGTCAACTTCTTGGCTGATAGAAGACTGTTAATAGTGTTTTGGGTATTTTTGGGTACCAGACAAGACCTCCTGTTAACAGGGTTTGGGTATTAGATCACTCTGCTGACGAGTTGTTCTGATACAGGACAAACTGATATTTTCTGACGGGATCTGGTGTCTGGGGCTGGATCTTATGGCATGGAGACAGCGATCTAATAAGGGGTAGACAAAGGGATATTATGCCATATAAATTTTTCCCCCACCCCTAGTTTCTGGTCCCAGTTTCTGCTCCACAGTGTATGGCCCTTGTCACTTGGCCAACAGTTCATTTCAGTGACTCATCCTTTCTCCTTAGTTTGCTGACGTTTTCTGGGATCCTCCATTCACTAGCATTGAGGCCTTCCACAGAGGTCTCTGAGAATGAAGTACCCAGGCTTTACTTCTGCCACTGTTGGTGTGGCTTTCTAAGGCCCTTGGTTCCACAACTAGAGCGGACGTAAGAAATCAAATGTTTTGCTTCAGAATACTTCAGAGATTATTACTTTTTTAAAAACAAATTGTAACTGTAGTTGTATCTGCCTGTTATTGTCACACCCCTGTGGACTGTTTATGTTGGTTTCTCCCTCTTATGTCCATATTTGGTTGTTCCTGTTTCCTGTCCTCGTTTAATCATCATTAGTTTACCTTGTTTCACCTGTGCCTTAATTAAGTTCATCATTATCACCTGTCTTAATAAGTTGCATTCTGTTCTGTGTTTGGTGTCTGGTCTTGTCAATGTATGCGTGTATCTACCCTCCTCCTGTGGATTTACCTGTTTTTGAATTATCTGTGGAATGTAATAAAGACTTTATCTTTACCTTTGTCTTCATTCGCCCCTTCCTCGCATGATATGTGACAGATATATCTGAGATATATTGAGAAATTGTTAGGTTTAGGGGCAGGGATTTGGTTACATGCTCATAAATGTGTAAATAGCGTAATGTGTTAACAAAAAATTAAATAAAAAAAATAATAATGCTAAAATTATTACCCAAGATTAATCATGATGATAAAATTCCCAAGGCCTTTTGCGTCAGCACATTGACGGCAAAGGTGTCAAAGCAACAGTCTTTAATATAAATTGACAACACTGGGTAATCCACACAAAAAATGGTTGGTGAACATGACGTTTTGAGACCCAACAAACACAGACTAAACAGACTGGGGCTTAAATACACAAGATAACAAGGACAATAGAGAAGACACACCTGAACCAAATGACAATTAACAAGAGACAGAAACTAGGTCACACAAAGCACATGGTGAGAAAACACAGACAAAAGGTGTGTTTGACTTAACGCAGCGCTGCGCAGCTCGATCAGATTCTGACTTGAAGCAGTATATGCCAGTTAGAAAATTTTGTCCAACTTGAGGCGGCGCCGACACCTTGTGACTGTCACGTGTGGCATCAAAGTACCGCAGTAGCGTTTTGAGAGCAGCCGGCTGACTTAGCCGGCGCAGTTTCTTCAGAGCAGCTGCATGAGCTCTGATGACCAGATGGCTGTTTCACTATCGGCCAGATTCATCGCATGACAACGATCACGTGTGTTTCGGGTTTATTCTAACATCCTCAAGTCCAATAATGCTGACAAATCTGTGTTTTTAGAACAATAAAAGTGTTTGTACTGTAGTCGCAATGTTATATTGAGTCAGATCTATCATAAAACACTGATAAAAGCATATGTAACCCCACTTTATTAGTATTCAAATAGTATATGTTTATGTCGATCATTATTCTTGTTCAGATGGTGCTGTATTAAGCAGTATATGAAATGTGTTTCATGACCAGAAAGTGTCTAACTTGACGCCTTTGTTTTCAACTCCGCCCACGACTGCTCTCGGCTACTCTCGTTGATCGCCGTCTGTAGCTGTGGATGAAGTCGAACACACCTAAACAGTCCTGGGGTGTGACAGCTTGCCCCCTCCCGGAAGGCATATGATCGTGCCACAGGGACAAACAAAGGGAGGGACGGAGGGAAACTTAGAAGGAGGCTCAGGTGGAGGACGGACATCCGGGAGGAGGATGGCAAACATCCAGGGTGGAGATGATGGAGGGAGGAGTCAGGGAGGAAACAGGAGGAGCCAGGGCAGACCAGATAGAGGAAGAAGCCAGGAGGGACTTGGAGCAGGAGGAGCCAGGCAGGACCCAGGCCACAGCCATGAAGGTTACCCACAGTGGAGCCGATGGAGGGAGAAGGGTTGACGAATCCAGGGCGCTGACCGAGAGTGGTGGAGCAGGTAGAGGTGGAACCAAAGGCAGAAACAGAAAGCCGAAGAGCCAGGGCGACGAGGACGATCTGGAGGGTCAAGGTGGAAAGGATGGCTCAGGCGACCGAGGCAAAGGCGGGGATCCGGCCGCTGGGTCGAGATCAGAGCAATATATAATCCATAAATCTTTAATATAATCCAAACACAGGGTAATCCACACAAGGAATGGCTGGTGACAGAAGACAGAAACTAGGCCATACAGAGCACACGGGGAGACAACACACACAGTCCTGGGGTGTGACAAAAGGTTTCTTAGTTAAAATTAAAAGATTATGCTAAAGTACCCTGTGTGCCAAAAAAGTGATCCCTTCCTGATCAAGTGTCAATATGTGACAAGTTGGGAATGAGAATGTGTTGCTGCTTACTCCTCGTCCATTGCTATGCAAGCCTCCAATGGCTGTCTTGTCAGCAACAGAACACGCCAACAATTAAAGTCCTCCTCAGGCCACCTCAAGACCTGGTTAGACGCATGAACTAATAAAGATAGTTTTTAATGTCATCCCATTGCTGGAAGGCAGGCTTCTTTACTTTAGACCACTGCCTTGGTTGACTCGGAGCAAGCTCCATCGAGAAGCCTATGTCACATGTAGGTGAGTGATGTGTGGATACTGTCTGTGTGACCAGTGTTGGAAGTTCCACCCACAGGAACTCATGGATCAGGGCCACCATTACCTTGCCAAATGTTGGAGCTAGAGTGATTGACCTGGTCCATGGTGAACTGGACTTTTAGAAGATCCTCATCCTCACCTCCTCATTCTCCATAGTTTCCACCCAGGCTTTATCCTCCTTAGCCACTGCTAGTTTAGCCATGGTATAATTGGGTCATAATGCTATGAGAGAGCCCCTGCATAGGGTCATGGCACCTAGCACCACAGGGACTTTGGAGGGTATAAGAGTATGTAAGATACACAAATTAAATACGAGGTCTACACCAGCTAAGGTTCATATGTCAGGAAGTAAAAGGCAGATTATTATTATGATTTGCAGGATTATGATTAAACAAGCTTATTGCTTAGTGCTACAAAAAAAAAATAATAATAATTTTTTGTTGAACAAATAATTTGTTCAACATTTGTTCAATTGATTTTTATGTATTAATTTTTTCTCTTTGTGTTGCTCTGGGTACTAATTAAACTTGGAGCTCTGTTGTTGTTTATGGTCTAAAAATCTTCCTAGATCTATAATAGGTTAAGATGGGGTTAGCCTGCGGCCCACCTTTAAATATTTGATTTGAAGTCAGCTGGTCAACCTTCAAAGCTCAGCCCAGCCTTATTGAAATTCCACCTTTATGCATATAAGAGAACAAAATAAGCCTCAGTCTGCAACAACATGAAAGGCTGTGAGTGCTGTAAAAATAATGAAAATGCATGTTTCATTTGAAGTATAGCATGAGATAGCACGCCTACTGTAGCATTATAGCATTAGTTCTTTCTTTCTTTCTTTCTTTCTTTCTTTCTTTCTTTAAGAAACAGTAACACACTGACATAGTGAGCACTGTATTTAGTGGCAAAATCACATTAGCGTGATTGTAAACTAAGTGTAAACAGTGATGTAAAAGACTAAATCTTAAGAAAAAATCTTACTGACCCTGGTGAATGGTAGCATATTATAAACTTTTACTTTAAATTGGTATGTGCATTTATTAGGTTATTATTTTAATACCTATATTTAATGTACAGTATTATCATTTTATCTGTCAAGTACTGCCTTACATTACCATGTTTATGCAAACATTAGGATTTTATACACTCAATATCTACAGTATAATCCACCTACAATTTCACCATTAGTTTGAATCTTATGTCTATTTGCGAAGATCCAAAGGCATGCTGTACATATGTATATTGACAAGTGAGCTATTGATCTGTTGACTGGAATTAAATGGAAACTTAACAGTGAATGAGGGCCACACTGACCGTTTTCCAATCATGGCCTCTCTAGTAGCATTAACTGTTAGGCATTCTGCTCACACACAAAAGTAACCGAAACAATTTGTGTCATCCATTTCAAATTACAGATGATGGTTTAATCAGAGTCAAAATTGTGCTCAACGCTAACACTCAGTTTCTATAGTGTGATCTTCACGGCACAGTAATTCTCCATTTTTACTCAATAAGCTTGACAGAGGCACAATCAAACATCACGGTTTATTCTGCCCTTGGAATGCCTGTGCTAATGCTGAAAGATTTGCTATAATTGAGGGCCAGCGATAAACTGGATTATTTTGGTTATCTGACCCGATATGTTATATGTAAACATGAAAGCTAATCTTTATTTAGCTAAATCTGTATTTACATGCTCTTACTAGCAATTCAAGGTCAAGCGGTAGATGAGAAACCTACTGTATATGGAAAGTCTGACCAAGGAAAAGAACTTCATTAAAATGTACACACACAACAGAGCTAAAATAACTACAAATACAAGTAATTCCAATAGGAAATCCACAAGAACACTTAAAATGTCTAGCAGTCTTTTTTTTTCTTCTAATTTTATTTTATTTTATTTTTTTAGTTTAGTTTAGCTTATTTTATTATTAATTGATTTAGCCATTTGTTTGTCTGTTTGTTTTTACAAATGCAATAATGCCCTCATAAGCAAGGTCTGCAGCAAGCACTTGCATACTAGTAATAAAAAAAAGAAAAAGAAAAAGAAAAGAAAAGAAAAAAAGCTTGTTTACCAAGATGACTTATAACATTTTGACTTTATTAAAAATATTAAGAGGATGGAGGTGTTGCTCACTCTGGTAATTATCCTGCAGTAATATCAGAACTCATCTCTGGATACAAACCACCTCCATAGGGACAAAAGATAACAGGGAAGAGCCAAAAGCCTCTAATTAAACTGTTTTGCTGCAAGTCTCATACAATTTAATGTAGTACTGAAAAGTGCTTTATTACTATCCATTAAAAGTCTCTGTGATATAGCAAGATTCATCTGTAGCACACATTTGAATTATTCAAAATAGTGCACAAACAGTCCCATCTCTTATAGCAACAATGCTAGTGGGTATTTGTTGTAAAGATAAGTTCTACTGATTGAGCTAAACAAATACAAAAGAAAAGTTAGCAAAACCAAACAAATCCAGCCTGGTTTAGACCAGATTCAGTGGGCTCACAATGCTCGATATAAACTCAGGGTTTGATCCAGAATTTGTAATTAAATCTGGAGCACCTGAAAGTATGACAGTCACACACAGCCAATCACACAGTGGTTTGATTCACTTCTCGCAAGAGTCGGCACAATTCACTTCTGTGCTAAAAATTAAGAGATGTCGTTATTAAAAATATAATGAATTTAAATACTTTTATAAGACAGGAACAAACACTGCTGCTGGTGCAAATTTTTGAGAAGGCTACAGAAAGTAAATATATGACTATGCAACTACAGAAGTTCAGTCATTTAAAAGCTTTATATATTAGAGTGTATTTATATGTATATTTTAATGTTAATTCCCAGTTCATATAATAATCAAATAAAATATTACTGTGCATTGTTGTGTGCCTTTGTAAATCCTGAGGTAGTTTTTAAACACCACAATAAAAATAATAATAATAATAATAAAATAAATAAATAAAAGGTTTGTGCTGGCACAAGTTATCTGGCGATTAGTGAGTTAAAGACAAATAAGACATCAAGTAATCAACTAACCATAACCTATTGAAGATGCCACAGTTAAGTAAAAAATATGATTCTGTAAATCACAATAACGAAAAATGTTCTTAGCATCTGATTATATTAAGAAACGTTCTCCTAATAATGACTTGGTTGTAATAGTGAAAAACGTCTCAGGTTACGTATGTAACCATGGTTCCCCGAGGGAACAAGACGCTGCGTCGAAACGCTTTGGGAACGCCTCCAGCGTGACCACGCTCTGAAACACGTGTGCAAACAGTCCAATGGAGAAGCGAGACGTCACAGGCGGGGTGACGTAGAGACCAGGAAGCTTAAAAGCACGTGCAGTGCATGCAGCCGGCAGCTTCTGAATAGAGAAGCAAGCGCTGCAGGGATGCCAGAAGTATGGCCCGAGACGCAGCGTCTCGTTCCCTCGGGGAACCATGGTTACATACGTAACCTGAGACGTTCCCCTTCAGGAACTCGAGCTGCGTCGAAACGCTTTGGGAACGAGATGCCCACGCCAGCAGACTTCAAATCCCTGCCCAGTGTGAAAGAGCACAGCTAGGGTGAGAGAAAAAGAGCCAAGTGGCACAAGTCCAGGAAAGAACCTTAAAGTCAAAGGGGTGGACATTCCACAGCATTCTGAAGCCAACTTAAGAGAAGAGAGCCTTGACCCCCAAGAAGGGAAGGTCAGAGGACTCAAAGCTATGAAATAGCATCCCGACCACACTTAGCAAGCTACACCTGGCCAGAGGCCTAGGCCTCAGCGCACCACGGAGGAAACGTGTAACGAGGGGGTTCCAACCCACTGAGGAGCCACCCAGAGGGGCGTGGTAGGCCGAAATAGCCGCCACGTAGACCTTCAGGGTGGAGTGGGCTAACCCTGTGGAGAACCGAACCTGCAGAAACCTCAGCACTGTACCAACTGGGCAGTTAACTGAGTCCTGCTGGCAGTCTCCACACCATGAAGTGAAAGGTTTCCACTTCAGGGCGTACAGTTTCCTTGAGGAGGGAGCTCTGGATTGGAGGATGGTCTCAACAACCTCAGTTGAGAGACCGGGAGCTATGAAGTGTGCCCCCTCAGGGGCCACACCCACAAATTCCAAAACTCCGGCTCCCGGGAGCAAAGCGATCAGGGGAAAGGCGTACAGACGAAGCCTCGGCCACATCTGTACCATGGCATCCAGCCCCCATGGAGCTGGATAAGTCAGAGAGCACCAGTGGTGACATTGCGCATTCTCTTTAGTCGCGGAGAGGTCCACCTGAGCCTGGCCAAACTCTCCAAATCTGCTTCACTAACTCACGGTGAAGCATCCATTCCCCGGGCCTCAGCCCCTGCCTCGACAGGATGTCTGCTCCCATATTGAGATGCCCAGGAACATGAACTGCTCTCAACGAAAGGGGTTTGTCCTGGGACCACACAAGGATCTGGTGTGCCAGCTTGTATAAGGGGCGCGGATGCAGACCTCCCTAGTGGTAGATGTAATAGACCACCGCTGTGTTGTCGGTGCGAACCAACACATGGTGGCCTATTAGGTCCGGGAGAAAGTGTTTCAACGCTCGAAACATGGCCAGCATCTCCAGGCAGCTGATGTGCCAAGTGAGATGGCGACTGCTCCACAGACTGCGGGCGGGGTGGCCACTCATGACTGCACCCCAACCGGTGAGAGACACATCCGTCGCTAGCGTTACGCGGCAACAAGGAGCTCCTAACACCGGGCCCTGAGACAGGAACCAAGGCTTCTTCCACATGTCTAAGGCACGTAGGCATTGCCGCATAACCTTGATCATGCAGAAAGGGCTTCCCCTCGGGGAGAACCCCTTGGTCCTGAGCCACCACTGTCGGGGTCTCATGTACAGCAGGCCAAAAGGTATCACGTTGGACGCAGCTGCCATCAGACCCAGCAGTTGCTGGGACTGCTTTACAGTGAGTGACCGGCCTTCTTTCACTCTCGTGACTGCAGTGAGGATCGACCGAACCGAGCAGGTGACAAACGTGCCTGCATCGTGGTCGAATCCCACACCTAGATAAGTGGTTCTCTATAATGGAGACAGCACACTCTTCTTGGCGTTCAGTCTCAACCCCAGCTCTTTCAAATGCGGGGGGAGAGTGCAAGGCTGACCAGAAGAACCTGATACTGGTAAGCTTTGCCCGTGAAAGCAAACCTCAGGAACTTCATGTGTTGAGGAAAGATGGAAACATGGAAGTATGTGTCTTTTAGATCTACTGTCACAAACCAGTCCTCGGACCTGATCTGTGACACTACTTGATTGATAGTCAAATTTTGAACATCAATGTCATTACTGAGTGATTCAGTAGTCTAGATCTAAAATGACGCATGCTCCCATCCTTCCTCGGAACAATGAAGTACCGGCTGTAGAACCCGGACTCCCTGACGTGAGGAGGGACCGCCTCAGTGGCCTCCTTCCTCAAGAGAGTTTCTACTTCTTGTTCCATTACCAGACCCTGCTCGGGGCTCACCACAGTGGAGATCCCGTAAAAAGGTGGCGGCGGAGCGCCAAATTGAATGCAATAGCCTCGCTCTACAGTGCACAGGACCCAAGCAGATACATTTGGCAGTAGTTTCCAGTAGTTTAAATACAGTCTCTCGAGACTGGCCTCTGGTATGAGCTGCTAGAGACCCCCACAGGGGTGGCGAGCTCCCCAGCTCCGCTACGTTTCCGGGCGGAAGACTGAGGTGTGGGCTCGCTGGAGACCGCTGCGCCCTGAAGCACCGGCAGGGTTGGCAGGCTAATCTCCCGAGGGCACCGAGGAGAGACGGGCACTGAAGAATGCGGCGGACCACGCCCTTTCCCCAGTAGGGCCTGCCCTCGGAGGTCCTGGACCAAATGAGTCAGGACCATAGTCTCATAGGTCTGGGTGAAAGCGTTTCATTAACTGAAACACGGCCAGCATCTCAAAACTGGATGGTGATTGCTCCACAGACCACGGGCAGGGGGGCCACTCATGACCACTCCCCAACCGATGAGGGACGCATCCATCGCTAGCATACGCGGCGACAAGGAGCTCCCAGCACCGGGCCCTGAGACAAGAACCAAGGTCTTCTCCACATGTCCAAGGCACGTAGGCATCGCCGCGTGACCTTGATCATGCAAAGCAGGTTTCCCCTCAGGGAGAACCCCCTTGGTCTTGAGACACCACTGCAGGGGTCTCATGAACAGCAGGCCAAAAGGTATCACGTTGGACACAGCTGCCATCAGACCCAGCAGTTATGAAACTGCTTCACAGTGAGTGCCTACTTTCACTCTCTTGACTGCCGCGAGGATGACTCAATCCGAGCAGGAAATAGACATGCCTGCATCGTGGTCGATCCCACACTATGCCTAGATAAGCGGTTCTCTGAAATGGAGAAAGCACACTTTTCTCTGCGTTCAGTCACAACCCCAGTTCTTTCATATGGGCGAGGACGACATCTCAATGCCGCACCGCCCATGCTCAGAATGAGCTAATACTGACAAAATGTCAATAAGGTTCAGTATGCAGATGCCCTGGCAGCCACAGCTACCACTTTTTCTTTATTTTATTTTATTTAGCAGCATCCACACACTTAGCGAAAGTACAGGGTGAGAGTGCAGTAAATAAATTTAATTAATCAGAATTAAATAACAATGGGAGAAGAACTAGACATTCAAAATGCACGTAGCTTTTTTTTTTTTACACATATATGAATGAATACAGCCCGCCCCCTCAAGGACGGATTGTACATGCTCAGCTCCCGAACAAACCACACATACATCGCTTGAATCCCCGTTCTTTTATTTATTTATTTTTTAAAAGCGAGAGCAGGAAGAAACGAGCAATCTAAAATGCAGTCAGCTCATATGCGGACAGCATCAATCTCCTCGGAGAAAGATGAGCTGCAGCAGCGCGAGCTCTCACTCAGAGGGGGAAGAACCGCAGCGCGGGCTTCCGAGCCCCGAGAGAGAGCGCTAGATCTAAGGAGAAAGGCAGAGAAAGGGCGGACCCGTCTCTAACCCGTTCACAGATCTATGCTGCGATCCCCACGGCCGCAGTCGCTGCTCTGCCTCGGCAAAAGCAGGACCGTGCCGCGGGGAAGTTCACGAAGACTCCCTCCTCGAAGAGAGTCCTCTGAGAGTGAACGTGAGCAGCGAGAGCGCGGGCCATCAACTCCCTCGAGAGCTGACGCAGCCCGCTTCGCCGCGAGCTCTCATTCAAAGGGGGAAGTACCGCAGCGCGGGCTTCCGAACCCAGAAAGAGAGCGCTAGATCTAGGGAGAAAGGCAGAGAAAGGGCGGACCCGTCTCTAACCCGTCCGTAGATCTAATTGTGATTCCCACGGCCGCAGTCGCCGCCCTGCCTCGGCAAAAGCGGGACCTGGGCCGCGGGAAATTCACGAGGGCTCCCTCCTCAAAGAGAGTCCTCCGAGAGCGAAGCGTGCGCAGCGAGGGTGCGGGCAGTCAGCCCCCTCGGGAACTGACACAGCCTGCTTCGCCGCGAGCTCTCATTCAAAGGGGGAAGTACCGCAGCGCGGGCTTCCGACCCAGAGAGAGAGCGCTAGATCTAGGGAGAAAGGCAGAGATAGGGAGGACCCGTCTCTAACCCGTCCGTAGATCTACATGCGATCCCCACGATCACGGCCGCCGCCCTGCCTCGGCAGAAGCGGAAGCTGAGCCGCGGGGAATGCAAACGCTGGCAGTCAGCTCCCTCGAGAACTGACTCCCATGCTTCACTCCCATGCTTCGCTCCCAAACAGACAACAAATAGGCGGTGTGTATCGCCACCCGAAATAGCACAGGCAGAGAGGAACACACAGTTGAAATGCCGCTGCTTATATTCGTAAGAATGCTTTGTAGGACATTGTGACACTCTCAAATAAAAGCTGTGCGAACTAGCACAAAAAAACAGAGTGACACACACACACACACAGAGCGCTTACTGACAGACAGAAGCTGCCGGCTGCATGCACTGCACGTGCTTTTAAGCTTCCTGGTCTCTACGTCACCCCGCCTGTGACGTCTCGCTTCTCCATTGGACTGTTTGCACACGTGTTTCAGAGCGTGGTCACGCTGGAGGCGTTCCCAAAGCGTTTCGACGCAGCTCGAGTTCCTGAAGGGGAACTAAGGCATTAGTATGAGAAGGCTTATCATTATCATGACATTTAAGTTTCTTATTATTATAAAATGTTTAGTCATTTGAATGAGAAATACATATGTGACCCTGGATGACTGTCATGAATCTGGTCGGTGACCTGCAGTCCACTCACCACCGGATGTCGCTCTCGCCCTGTCATCACACTCTGACTGTTGTACTACACGCCGGACTACTACTCCCATCTTCCAGCGCGCTGATTGGGTCAGCACCTGTGACCAATCAGGCACGCTATAAAAGCCCCGGTCTTTCCCTATGCGAGTGGCGTTTGAGTATTGTTGTTGTGATCATCATTGTGGTTGTTTGCATTGTTGTTTCCCGTTTCCCGTGTTCCTAGTTCCAAGTTCCCCTTGTATAGCTTTCTCGCCTGGCCATCTCTTCTCGGATTACGTTTGACATGGATCTACTCACGCCTGCTACACGGACTATCCTCACGCCTTGCCTTTGTTATACCTGTTTGCTACTGTTCTGACCCTGCCTGTTTGACCATGTATCTGTCTCGTCCCTTGAGTAAAAGCTTGCAAGTGTTTACACTCCGTTACAGAATACTCCGTCACACAAGGATCCAGCAGATTCTCACCCGGACAATCTACAGGTATGGACACTACAAAAATACTATTCCGATTAAAACAAGGACCACGTACACTAGAACAACACATCTGTGAATTTCTGGCTATCGCAAACCATTCCACCCTCCCGGACTGTATTATAATTGAAAATTTTTGTGATGGCTTAAATGAACCATTAAAGGCAAGGCTGAGACGCGAGGGTCCGCGGTCATCGCTAGCTGCTTTTATAGACTTTGCCCTATTGACTGTGGGCTCATCTTTCGCTGTGGGTGTGGCAGATGAGGAACGCGACATCCCAGTGATGCCGGCCGCTCAACCCGCACGTGAAATGGCGGCCGCGTTGGAGCGCGCTCATGTAATGGCGGCGACTGCGGTGCCCGTTCGCAAAATGGCGGCTCCGTCACGTCACAGCTGCCACACCAGAGCCATGTAAAGTTGCAGCTGTGTTTCCTGAGTCCAGTCAAGTTACAGCTGCGTTTCCCGAGTCCAGTCAAGTAACAGCTGTGTTTCCCGAGTCAGGTCAAGTTACAGCTGTGATTCTCGAGTCAAACAAGATTACAGCTGCTGTTCCAGTGTCAAGTCAAGTTACAACTGTGTTTCCCAGGTCAAGTCAAGGTAAAGCTGTGTTTCCGGTGTCAAGTCAAGCCAAAGCTGTAGTTCCTGAGCCAAGCAAAGCTAAAGCCATGTTTCCCGACTCAAGACAAGTTACAGCCGTCGTTCCTGAGTCAAGCCAAGTCACAGCCGTCGTTCCTGAGTCAAGCCAAGTCACAGCCGTCGTTCCTGAGTCAAGCCAAGTCACAGCTGGTCTCTACGAATCAAGTCAAGTCATTGCTGATCTTCACGAGCCAAGTCAAGTCACCGCTGATCTTCACGAGCCAAGTCAAGTCACTGCAGATCTCCATGAGTGTAGTCAAGTCACTACTGAACTTCACAAGCCAAGTCAGGCCTCAGTTGATCTCCATGAACCAAGTCACGTCTTGTCTGACCGTCCAGAGCCTCGCCATGTCTCGTCTGACACCCCAAGGTCACAGCCTATCATGACGGCCAGCGTGCTGGACCCATCACTAGTGTCAGTGCGGGCAGCAAACATCTCCATGGCATCAGCGCCTTCTAAACCAACTATTAATGAGGTCCTGCCACCTGCTGCTGCTCTTCCTTTAATGGCAGTTGCCATTTGGTGTGTGTGGGCTGCACACTGTGCTCCTGAGGTCACGTCTGTTCACAAGTCTGCTCCTGAGGTCACGTCTGTTCACAAGTATTCCCAAGAGGTCTCATCTGATCGCAAGTCTGCTTCAGAGGTTCCGTCTGATCGCAAGTCTGCTCCAGAGGTCTCGTCTGACCACGAGTCAGCTCCAGAGGCCTTCCCCGTCGGAGAAGCTGCGCCAATGCCTCCAGAGGTGTCAGCGTTGGCTGTAGAATCTTCTATGGAGGTGGCGTTATCCTTTGAACTCTCTGCTTCTCTCTCTATTCTGTCTGCCTCCTCTATCCCTGCTCTCCCCAGGTCCCAGTCCTTGACTCGGGTGCCTGCTCCGCCCTGGAGGGCCCCTGCGCCTCCTGCTCCGCCCTGGTGGGCTCCTGCCCTCCCGGTCCTGCCTCAGTCACCTGGTCCTCCGCAAGGACCTGGTCCCCCAACCCTCGCCCTGTTTCGCCCCCGCCCCACCACTCCCCTGGACTATTGGTGGGTTGAAGCGTCTGGAAGCCGCTCTTTGGTGGGGGGCTATGTCATAAATCTGGTCGGTGACCTGCAGTCCACTCACAACCAGATGTCGCTCTCGCCCTGTCATCACACTCTGACTGTTGTACTACACCCCGGACTACTACTCCCATCTTCCAGCGCGCTGATTGGGTCAGCACCTGTGACCAATCAGGCGCGCTATAAAAGCCCCGGTCTTTCCCCATGCGAGTGACGGAGTATTGTTGTTGTGATCATCATTGTGGTTGTTTGCATTGTTGTTTCCCGTGTTCCTAGTTCCTAGTTCCCCAGTTTCCGAGTTCCCCTTGTATAGCTTTCTCGCCTGGCCATCTCTTCTCATCTGTCTCGCCGCCTGCCCACTGGACTATCGCTCGTTTCTTGGATTATTCCCTCGTCTCGCTCCCTTACGGATTACATTTGCCATGGATCTACTCACGCCTGCTACACGGACTATCCTCACGCCTCGCCTTTTATTATACCTGTTTGCTACTGTTCTGACCCTGCGTGTTTGACCATGTATCTGTCTCGCCCCTTGAATAAAAGCTTGCAAATGGATCTGCTCGCCTCTCATCTCACTCACACCGTTACAATGACAAAACCAGTCATAACGGTCAATTTTTTCGAAATTGAGATTTAGACATCTGAAAGCTGAATAAATAAGCTTTCCATTGATGTATGGTTTGTTAGCATAGGGCAATATTTGTTTGAGATACAACTATTTTAAAACCTGGAATCTGAGGGTGCAAACAAATCAAAATATTGAGAAAATTGCCTTTAAAGTTGTCCAAATAAAGTTCTTAACAATGTATATTACTAATCAAAAATTAAGTTTTCATATATAGTAGGCATTTTACAAAATATCTTCATGGAATATGATCTTTACTTAATTTCCTAATGATTTTTGCCATAAAAGAAAAATCTATAATTTTGACCCATACAATGTATTTTGCTGCATATATACCCCAGCGACTTAAGACTGGTTTTGTGGTCCAGGGTCACATATTAGGAAAGAAAGAAAGAGAACAAAAACCTTTTTAAATATTGAATCCATTTTTTAAGAATAGCACTTCTTAAACATTCCTTCTTAAAAACATTTTTGTCTGCAAATTTGAGCAGAAAAACATTATTGTGCACTTTGGCTTGTGGTGTGATGCTACACTTTGAAAAATCTTGCCATGATGAGTTGAAGAGAAACCTTGAAGAGATGCATGAGTCATTACAGAGCATACATAACATGAGGAGTATAAAATGAATCTTGTGCCGTAGTTCCAAACTTTTGCTGTAGCAGATGTTTGATGATGCTCTCCTGCTTAAGTCTCTAAAGACTCCTCACTCACATCTGCATTCAGAACAAAGCTGGGATTGGCAGGCACATCAAAAGCGATGCTGTAAATCTTGAGAGTAGAGATCGGTGCTCAAGAGAATTCTTTAGCAGGTAATTTTGTTGCCTTCAAAGAAACAGAGCTCAGTGCTGACTTTTCTTGGATCTCATTCCAAACAGGCATTTGCAGTTTGAGGTCAGTCGGTTTGAAGGCGTAGGGTGCGTGGTGGTGATATCAGCTCACATCACCACTCCTTTCCACAGCATATTTTCCCTTTTGTGTTGGAGGACTGTAGAGCAGCTTGATGAGAATTAATTCATGTGACAAATCTCCAAGCATTCCCTAATGAAGGCAGCTCATCTTCCTGGAAGCGTTTCAATGTTTACGACAAGTTATATAATTCATCACATACTCATTAGTTTATAATGGCATACATGTGACCACTGTAGCGCAGTTGAATGATTTATGTGATCATAAGGGAAATTTAGCATTTGTCTGCAAATTTAGCTCAGCAAAATAGACTTGTTTTTTTCCTGGAACGGGGCATGCACAACAAAGAGCCTGTCTCAGCTGACACATCAGCGGCTTCAAAACAACACACATAATTACTCACGTACTAACCTCGGAGTGCACTGTACACCAGGTCAGGGCTTCTCAAAAGGCAGTCTAAACCTCAACAGTTACTGCTTTCGAGGACACTTCAGAGGCTCAATTTTGAAAACAATTCTGTCATTTTCTCTCTGAGCACTTTTAGTCACAGGGTGGGGGCGTCCATGAGGAAGGTTTATGCTTATACTTAAGAACAGACAAGAATCGCTGCACTGGATGACCTTTTCACATCTAAAAAAATATTCTTAGGGTGAAAATCAACATAGCTTCAAAGCTGACCCAGTTTTCTTAATGCACATTCCTAATCATATAGTGCACAATTCAGTGAAGCGATGAAAAAGAAACTGGCTTGTCTTTGTACTTTTATCATCAAAATGTAATAACTGAAACTGGTTTCCTTACTGTAGAGAATAAAAATAAACGTTCCAATGGGAGTTTTCACAGTGATGCCATAGAAGCACCGTTATTGGTTTTCGCTACAAAGCAGCTTTTGTGACATGGGATGCTTCCACGGATGTAAAAGATTTGTAATGGTTCCATAGATGCCAATAATGTATTATAAGGGTGTATATCTATGGATTGTAGCGTATTGTTTAAATGCATGTCAAAATAAAGTTCTGTCCTACTCTATTTTTTTCCTAACTCAATATTCAGTTTCACTCTGAAATGCTGGTGGCGAGTGTAGTTTCATGTTGGCTCTACTTACATTGGCTGCTTTCTAATAGGTTCCCATCACAGTGCCCCAATGCTAACATCTCTATTAGATAGAAACTACTGAAATAAAAGGAAAGCGTCTATGATTGAATTTCATCAGTCAAATGATACATTTATATTGCCCATCTCAGTTTCCACAGCTTGAATGTCAATGAGCTCTTGTTTTGGAGAAAAGGTCATTTTTATGGCATGTATGAGGTGTCGGTTTCATCAGGGTTTGATGTTATTGTAAGCATTTGTCACACATAAATACTCCAGAATAGGCTGATAAGAGAATTTACGTATTGTCAAGTCTTTCCCCATCCTCATTATACAGTGCATGGCTTAATGGTTTTTTTTTGTTTGTTTGTTTGTTTGTTTGTTTGTTTGTTTTTTCTCTCTCCCCCAGAAGGGCACTCTCAATGGAATCCATTATAACTTTAAAGAGTTTTCTTATTGCTTTAATGAAATTTCTCTCTGACTGACTGTTAATGTACTTTCTGTTTGCTCCTGTGGGGAGAGGCAGTAGTTAACCTGTCCATTTTCTACAGCAGAAAATATCCCTCTGGCCCTGGTGTCTATGTATGTTTTAAAGGTTAGAATGAATAAAGCTAGAATTAATAAGTTATTTTACTAAAACAATTCACTTTCAATTCTGCAGTGTATTTTACACGAATCTTTGTCTAATTTCAACTGAGCAGCAGTTATTTATTTATTTTTAAATGCATGAAAACTTTTAAGCATGTGCTATAAAACTGCAAAATGTGCATCTGGTCAGCGTCCAATGAATTCAGATGTTTAATTTAACAAACCATTTTCATTTTGCTATTTATTCTGCACGGCATGAGCAATAAGCTGGAGGTCACATGAAGAAATAAAATGTTTGTCAACCTCCATTTTCTTCAATAAATGTCTGAATCTGGCTACTGGTTATATGAAAGCCACTGGGTGTTTAATCATGCTGTCACATTTATGTGATCAAGGTTTGGAAGTGACGATAACAAATAGGATCAAAGACTCATTAGGATTATTTCCGTGGCAACAGAGCTGGACATAATAGCTCGATTAATGATGTTGTTCGTGAGCTAATTAATCAGATAAGTAGTAGAGCCTTCAGATAACTCACAAAGAATATGAACTTACGAGTGAAGACACATAAGCCTCTTCATCATATGCTGTTTTACAGCTTTGTAAAATATAAAAATCACCAGGTCATCAGTGATAATAAAATGTCACTAATGCTCAATGATTTTGGCAGAACCTCTATGTAAATAATACACAAAGGCTTACACAATACACAATATATTCTTATTAGTGGTGTTTTCTAAGGCAAGCATCACCTTTAGTTGACTGTTGCTCATAATATAGGGTCAAACATTTCATAAAACTCTTCACCCAGAGTAATAAACTGGTTACTTTTATTTATGAATGCATTCATACATATATGCATTATTGCAGGCTTCATATTTTGAAAAAAAAAACCACCAGCAATGTCAGTTTGATCAGCATTGCTGATGAAACATTGTGAACTTTGTGAATATTGTGATGGGGAAGATTTGAAGTTTTCCAATTACAAAAGATCCACAGGAAAAACTCACATTCTCACCCTGGCTAAGGTATGAATAGCTGTAGTTAAATAAGTGTACAGCTGGAAATCCTGATCCTGGCAATTTGATGAAGTTAATCCATGTAATGCAGATAAGTCGAATTAGGGGATTTTAACCTGAAATCTCTGTAATTGGCTCCTTTGGGTAAATGACTGAAGAAAAGAGCAAAATAAAAGCTGTAAGAGAGTACGCGTGTACGCGACAGGCTTCAGTGATTTTGGGCAACGAGTGTAATTAGGAAATTTCATTCCATACAATTATTTGAACTGTTAAACAATACCAGGGCCATTTTATGGAATGGGTCTCTGTCCCAGATACGTTTTGTAAATTTCTAAGCATTCAGTAGAGAATACAGTGTATTTATTGCTAATAAAGTATTTGTGCAATCTTAAGCTTATTTAATAACTTTGAATATAGAACACATACTTTATATAATGACTTCAGAAAGGTAACAAGGTTGGTATTAACAGGGCTGATTTTTACAGTTCAATTTGAAATTACAAGACCTGTGCAAGCAAGGTGTTTCTTGCTTGGATTAAACATGACAAAAAAAAAAAACATAAAAGAGGATTTACATTTGTCAAAGGATAATGACAATGTTTTTTTTTCTTCTTCTTCTTCTTCTTCTTCTTCTTCTTCTTCTCCTTCTCTTTCCTCTGGAATAGAAATCACTTTAAAGTGTGAAAATATATGAAGATAATAGTGTTGACACATAACCTGGGGACACAACTTACAGTAATCTTTATAATACATGGTTGACAAAAATCTAAATATATATACACTGAAAAGTTTATTTGCCATCTTTGTCCCCAGAAACATCTTTTGCAGTCTGCTTTATATGATGTTCTGGACTCCTACAATCTGCTGGCAGATCCATGGAAAGTGTCTGCCAGGCTAATGGCTTTGTGAGTTGATGGTGAGTGTCAAAGTTGTCACCAGCCCAGCCTCATTTCACCACATGTTCTTCATATCCTCCTCCATCTACCTGATGGAGCACGCTAGTCAACAGCAGGGCTGTACAGCTGTTTTCCTTCTTTGTACCCATACTAGCTAAGGAGCTCTGCCAATGGGTCCTGGACAGCCATGTGAAGCAGTTGGATCCCATTAACCAAACCTGTTTCTCCTACATGTTGATGAGGATCTGTGGCCTTCTAAACCTTTGCTTGTATGCTCATGCTTACTCAACATCTTTAAGAGTGGCAAGCAGATGCATTAAAACCGACAAATTGCTATTTCATTACACAATGACTGCACATTTTCCAGGTGAGTGCATCATGAAGACAGTTAATTAAGGGTTATTGAAGGTGTTTTAGTTTAATTTTCACCACATCAACCCATCTGTACTCTTCACTGCTCTCTTCACTGGAATGGCATACAGTAAATTATAATGCATTCAAAATGATGTGGCATGTGCCTTAGATAAATGGTTAGTTAAAATGAAATCAAATCATTGTTGAACTGTATACAGAAATCACATATAATCACACAAAACATGCATATTATAGTTAAGTATAATTAACCAACTAAATAAATAAATAAATGAATAAATATTGTTACTTGAAAAAAAAAAAAAAAAAAAACTTTAACTGAAGTAGATGAAGTTGCTTTGAAACAATCAGTATTAATCTTAACAAACACCAGAATAGCATTTCAATTATGCTAAAAGACAAAAGCACTGATCACATCTTACCTAGTTTGGTGAAGTCATTAGGTTAAAATGTTAAAAAGTGGAGAAGTCCACTTCCAAAACAAAGATTCACATATAATGTACTCACCCCCTTGTCATCCAAGATGTTCATGTCTTTCTGTCTAAAGTCGTAAAGAAATTATGTTGTTGTTGTTTTTTTTTTGAGGAAAACATTTCTTCATTTTTCTCCATATAATGGACCACCATAATGACATGGTGCCCTGATTTTGAACTTTCAAAATGCAGTTTAAATGCTGCTTCAAATGATCCCACACTGTAAAAAATAAAAAGTTGAGTTAACTTAAAAAATTAAGTTAATTTGCTGCACAGCAATTTTGAGTTTACTCAACTTTAAAGGAGGGAAGTTGTGCCAACTCATATATAAAAGTTCAGTGAACTTCAGTGAAGTTGAGTGAACTACCAGTCAGAGTTGGCACAACTTAGTTCTTGAAGTTCAGTAAACTCAAAAATGCTTTGCAGCAGATTAACTTAAATTGTTAAGTTGACTCAACTTAAAATATTAAGGTAACAAGCTGCAAAGCTTTTTTGAGTTTTCTGAACTTCAAGAACTAAGTTGTGCCAGTAATTTTTTGCTTGAAGTTCAGTAACCTCAAAAAAGCTTTGCAGCCGGTTGCTTTAGTATTTTAAGCCAATTCAACTGCATTTTTTACTATTTAAATGTATAACTTTAAATCTTACATCCAGACTCTAAGCCACATTGTATGCTCCTCCACATCCTTTAAGAATACAAATGCATGCAGCATGAACAATACTGTAAATATAACACAAACAAGATTTTGTCATCATTACAGAAAGTATTTATTGGCATTCTGCAAAATGAACACAATTTAGCTTTTCTCCACTCAAACTATGATGTAACTAGGATGTGACTATTTACAATAAAAACACTCTTAAACAAAAAACACACACTTAAAAAATATTTTTTAAGTGCCAGAAAAATGTAACATTAAAAATATTAAAATTCTGCAGCCTTAAGTAAAGTTTTAAATCAAAAGTCACAAAAAAACTTTTATATAATTTAAAGGAAGCTAAACTTTACCGTCATTTTAAACGTTCATCTTGCTCCATCTATTATTTTGGCGCATTCATAATGCAACAAACACACTGGATCAAGAAGCAAAATATTTAAACTATTAACACAACACTTAAAGGAATAATTCAACCAAAATTATTCTGAAAATTTATCATTTACTCACTCCCATGTTGTTCTAAACCGTTGTTCACACTCAACACAAATTAAAATATTTTAATGAAATTTGAGAGACTTCTGTATTGAAAGGCTGTTCACCCAAAACTTCAAAGCGTTCATAAAGAGATCATAAATAATTAAATAAATATATAAGTTAATATGAATTGAGCAGTTTAAGTCTCCTGAAGAGACGCAATTGTAGGGATGCATGAAATAGGATTTAGAAAATAGTTTATTTTAATTAATATTAGTATATTTATACCTTTGATACTAGTTTTACTTATTAATATTATTTACATATATTATCTATTAACATTTTTGTTTTTCCTATAATGTATTTTAGCCTGTATTAGGGTTTTACACACTCACACAAAAACTAAACAAAACAGCATGTAGTTTCAGTTAGGTACTTTAATTTTTTTTAATTGACATGAACTTGAAGCAAAAATGAAAATGCTCTAAAAACAGTTATTGGCTAAATACAAATAATAAATGACAGTTGACAATGAACATGAAAAAAATACATCAGAAAGTAAAAATAGAAATAGAAAATAAATGACAAAATTTCCAGGAATAATGTATCTTCAGGATCCTCTGTGATGCCTTTAAGCCCATCAATGTGGTGTGATTGAGTGGCAGTTTCTCTGCAGATGATGAGGTTGTGTATATGATGCATCTGAAATACACAGTTGAGTTTACAGTTAAAGAGTGTCCATGTGTTTATGTAAAAACAATTATGCTTATGAAGGCCATAAGCAAAAATTGACATATAAGCAGTATGCCCTTCAAAATATTAAAAAAAGAAAAAGTGATTTAAAGTGGGATCTTAGGATAGTTTTATATAGCTTTAACACTTAAGCATAGACTCAAGTAATAATTTTACATTACTTAGTGGAGAAGAGAGTATCCTTAACCGAACAGAGCTGGTCACACAAAAAAGAACCTAAAAAAAAGAAAAAGACATTATTGGCAATGGGAAACAAGGTACAATATGAAAGTTAACATTTTATAGACATTGTAAGAAAGAACTTCACCTGTTGAAACTGTGTTGATAGTCTGTGTAGCTGGATAGTTGATGTCCAGAATATGAGTAATGAGGTGTTTTGACAATTACAATTTTTTTTTTTTTTTTTTTTTTTTTTTTTTTTTTTTAAAGCCAGGAATAAAAAAAAAATACCTAAACTCGGTTCTAAATAGACCTTTAAAGAACCATCTTTTTAGAGTGTACTTATAATGCAGTGCTAATTGACATAGCTTTTAAACTATCACTGTATAGAAAACTAAAATATAATACAATTTCTGGGGGTTTTTTTAATACATGTTATATAGGGCTCAAACTCACAGCACTTGGAGAGATGGAGCAGCATTTAGTGTGAAATGCGTGATGTGTAATGTGATCACGTCTCTTCAGAAGACTTTGTTTAAACCATTCGATTCTTATGTATTTGTTTTACAATCTCTTTATGAACATTTTGAAGCATCAGAATTTTAGGTGAATAGTTTTTCAGTGAATAGACAGAAATATCTCAGGTTTCATTAAAAATATCTTCATTTGTGTATTAAAGATGAACAAATGTCTTATGGGTTTGGATCGACATGACGGTGAGTAAATGATGACAGAATTTTCATTTTTTTGGATGATCTAAGTTAAGCCAAAGAGGACAGCAACAGCAGTGGTAAGGCCATGTATATATTCCAACACAATCTGCGTCTCTAGTACTACATCCTAGGCACCTTTAGGTTTGAGTGGATGACAACATCATCTTCCAGTAATAGTTAAGATGCTCATCTTCATACCCTTGGTGTGGACATCCTCTGGCTTTGTGTCCTGCAGTAAAAAATTATATTTCCTACTAAATATTGACATTAAATGTTTAAAACATAACAAAAATAATAATAATAAAATTCTGGATAAGGACTAGTTTTTACCAGTACAGAAATAAGTCAGAAATAATACAAAAAATACATGTATAAAAAAATACTGCATATCTTCACTGTATGGAATAAACTGACTCTTATTGAAGCTGCTAAATTTGTTCAGTCAAGAGGAGTGAGTGTTGTCTTAGCTTTTTATTTATTTATTTATTTATTTATTTATTTATTTATTTATTTATTTTTTTTGTAACATTAACGGAACAAATATCAGCAGGTTTATGAGGCTAACGTTAATGCACGGATCAAATTTACTGACACACAGGCGATTTTATCTCAGACGTTGACTCTCATTTCAGACTTACAAGTGATTGTTTATGTAAATAATCACATTTTGACATAACTTTATGTGTATTTGACAATTTAAGCGAACTAAGCTGCTACAGAGAGATGAATCTGTGATCGCATATTTTCTGCACGCTTCGGTTGTGTCAATAAACACGTTTATCATCTTACACGTCTTGCACTTTCACATATATGCACCAGTATCGCGGATTCACAAAAAAACAAAAAAAAAAAAAACAACAACAACAACTATGTGTCAGATAAACTAGTAAGCTATATCGCCTAGCACAACGAAATACAACACATAATTAACCTCTATCTGGTTAATTATATACTCGTTTAATCGACATAAACATTTGAACTGTATCTATAAAAATATATCTGTATACATACCTTGCAAATGCTAACGTTAGCTGATCGTGCTTGGAAAAACAAAGCTAGCTAACTAGTTAGCAGCCAGACTTCATTCAACAATGTTTATTCTTTCTTTAAAGAACATTTACAAACCTAACTGTGTAGTTTATTTGGCTTACTTTCTATATTAAATCTGGGCAGAAAGAACTTACCTTAAAAGAAGACATCCACTCCCTTTGCCATCGTTGTTTATGTTTGAAGCAGTAAACTCCGTGTATAGTTCAGCGACGGCACTTTGCGCATGCGCAATAATGTCAAGTTGACCGCTCAAATGAAGAAATAAAATTACTGAGTTTGCTCAACTTTCTTATTTGTGTTCATTGAGAAAATTATAGTAAACATTGAGTTAACTTGTTTTTATGTGTAAACTCAACATTTTGCATAAAAATGTGTCCACTTGACTTACATTTTTAAACTGAGTGAACAATTTGCAAGTTGGAGTTTTTACAGTGCAAATGCGGTTGTAAACGATCCCAGCTGAGGAACAAGTGTCACAGGCATTGTGAGCGTGAATGAGAAGTTGGGACGAGGAGATCAGGAACATAGAGTTTTATTATATAATCCACACTAGGGAGACAGCAGGGAATTCACATGCAAACATAACGCAAAAGACTTCAAATCCACATGCAAACATAACGCAAAAGACTTCAAGACATGGAGTGACTTACAAGAACCGACAACCAAACGGGTAACAGAGCCAAACTTAAATAACCAGGCTAATCAGAGGGAGACAGGTGTGAATGATTACACAATGACCTCATGATAGAAAACGGAACAGGAAAGACCAAATAAGGGCATACACAGGGGAAAACCAAAGAAAACAGTCCACAGGGGTGTGACAACAAGGGTCTTATCTAGCGAAACTATCGTTATTTTCATAAAAAATAATACAATGTATATACTTTTTATTCTCAAATGCTTTTCTTGCCTTGTTCTCCCTGAACTCTGTGTATTCTGGCTCAAGACAGTTAGGGTATGTAAAAAAACTCCAATCGTATTTTCTCCCTCTACTACAAAAATCACTTCAATATCATCCTAAATCGCTGCAGAAGTACCAACCCAGTCTTTGCAAAGTGAACATGCAAAAGAGATCAAACACCCTCAACAAAAAAGGTAAAATAGCGATATAGGATGATTTAGAAGTGAAGGGAGAGCATGAGATGAGAGGTCTTGAACCGGAAAATACAGTCCAGGCAGAGTAAGACAAGATGAGCGTTTGACATAAAAAGTAGTTAAATTGTATTTTTTTAATTGTAAATAACTGATCGTTACGCTAGATAAGACCCTTCTTCCTCGGCTGGGATCGTTTTCAACCACATTAGGGATCGTTTGAAGCTGCATTTAAACTGCATTTTGGAAGTTCAAAACTGGGGCACCATATCAGTCTATTATATGGAGAAAAATCCTGAAATGTTTTCCTCAGAAAAGAAAAAAAATTCTTTACGACTGAAGAAAGAAAGATATGAACATCTTGGATGACAAGGAGTGAGTACATTATATGTGAATCTTTGTTTTGGAGGTGGACGTCTACTTTAATATTCTGCCATTATTTTGAACAACACACACACTATATTATTATTATTATTATCATTATTATGACCACCTTACTAATATTGTGTCAGTCCACCTTTTGCTGCCAAAACAGCCCTGACCCATCGAGGCACTCCACTAGACACTTGAATGTGTGCTGTGGTATCTGGCACCAAGATGTTAGCAGCCGATCCTTTAAGTCCTCTAAGTTGCAAGGTGGGGCCTCCATGAATTGGACTTCTTTGTTTGTTCAGCACATCCCACAGATGCTAGATAGGATTGAAATCTGGGGAAATTGGAGGTCAAGTCAACACCTAAAACTCGTTGTTGTGCTCCTCAAACCATTCCTGAACCATTTTTGCTTTGCGGCAGGGCACATTATCCTGCTAATAGAGGCCACAGCCACCAGGGAATACCATTTCCATCAAAGGGTGTACATGGACTGCAACAATTCTTAGGTAGGTGTACATATCAAAAATCCACATGGATCGCAGGACCCAAGGTTTCATAGCAGAACATTGCCCAAATCATCACACTGCCTCTGCTGGCTTGCCTTCTTCCCATAATGCATCCTGGTGCCATGTGTTCCCCAGGTAAACACTCCATGTGATTTAAAAGAAAATATGATTCATCAGACCAGGCCACCTTCTTCTGTTGCTCCATTGTTCAGTTCTGATGCTCATGTGCACACTGCCCACAATAACTGCAGTTTTGGAGATGCTCTGACCCAGTCATCTAGCCATCACAATTTGGCCCTTCAAAAAAGAGGAATTATTAAAGGTTTGGGATGACATCCCTGCTGAAAAATCCAGCATTGCTGGTCACCAGCATAAGGTATGTTTTGCATGCTGGGACCGGCATGGGATGCTGGTTGCTGGTTTGCTGGTCCCCAGCACGGAAAGCAGGTGTATGTTTTGCACGCTGGGAACAGCTTGGGATACTGGTGTGCTGGTGGACCAGCATTTGTTGTCTTTGGGTGATGGTATAATCCCAGCAAGGCCACAACAAAACTGTATGTGTTACATATCACATTTCTTTTGAAATTGGTTTGTGTTTGTAGAGATAGCCAAAGACAATTTTCCAACCAAATTTTCCAGTTTTAACCAATTTGTGTACAGATCTTATGAAACAGGAGACAATTCCTTTGAAAAGTTTTACCAGTTTACTAATGATGTTAATTAATAATTTAATAATAACTAAAGTAATTCAAATTTTCAGTTCTACTTTCAGCAGAGGAAGCAAAAGAAATTACAAAGTTATCATATAATTCAATAAATCATGTTTTAACCTTATATTGTTTTTTTTCTGTTGCATCATTAATGTGTTAAATAGAAAAAATGTGCAAGCAAAAACGGTTTGTCCCCAAAAACACTACATGCATACAGACAACTGGCCTACGCAGCATCACCAGCTCCATTTTGCTTGAGAACAGCATGGATATGCTGGTACACCAGCTAGACTAGCACTATACCAGCATAAAACAGCCTGGACCAGCACTATACCAGCAATAACCAACATAAACTAGCACTATACCAGCATAAACCAGCATAGACCATCACTAAACCAGCACTATGCCAGCATAGCCAGCATAAACAAGCTTGGAGTCCATGCTGGTTTGTGCTGGATTTTTCAGCAGGGAACTGGGAACTACATGACACATAAGAACCAATGATCATTTTGCTGCTTAAATTTCAAATTGAGGCTTAAATGTCTTTCAAACATACCTCACATATTTCATAGTGTCACATCTATAAAACTGTGTAAAGAAACAGAAATTGTGAAACTGTGTAAACTAACTAAAGGTCATATTCTGGTCCATTTCTCCTATTATTCAAACGTATTTTATTTGATATAGAATTTCTTATCTTATTTGAACACCAGCCTCGGCTTGTGCCATATCACTTTACTGGAATTGAGGTCAAGACTCTTGAGTTTTTGATCATTGTCATGCTGGATGATTCAGCTTCATTTGAGTTTTCTATCACAGACGGACATCCTGACATTCTGCTGTAGACAATCCTGGTGTAACTTTGGAATTCATTTGTCTGTCAGTGTCTGCAAGCTGTCCAGACCCTCAGGCAGAAAAACACCATTTACTCCCCTCGCCATGCCCCACAGTTGGGGTGAGGTTTTTAGTGTCACAACAGTGTTTTGTTTTCTCCTATCGTAACCAGAAAACTTTTATTTTTTCCCTTGAAGTTTTTTCAGCAGAGCAGTAGAATATTAACTTACTCCAAGATGCTTCCATGCAATAATAACCAGCAAAGTAATTTAATGCTGTCAAATACCTGAAAACATTTCATTTACAGAGCATTTCATTTGCATGTCTGCTATGCTGTGTTTGTTTTATTGCCCGTAGTTTATTTATCTGTTCATTGATATATTATTTTAATGTAGGCTTGTTGTACGTTCCATGTTTTTACAATACCAGGGATTTCCTATATATATATATATATATATATATATATATTACACATATGCAATTGCATGACAGGAACACATTAAAATAATTTTCATGAAAAACTTATTCGGTTTGTATCCTCAGTTGTTACAATATTATAAGCATATTAACCCTTGAAGGCCACATACCATTGCTTTGTTTCATTTGTTAATATTTATATTATTATAAAATGTCATGGATTTGAAATTTTATTACTGTCACAAAACAGATAGTTCACTTGCTGCCTGAATGCGTACTGATGGAGACTCAATCCTTTAGAAATCCTTTAGTCTTCTCTCCAAAATCTTGCTGTGATGAATGCCGTAGTCAAGTCATAACAGTGGAACACATGACTCCAATTACCCTCTTTTCAAGTAGTAATTAGTTTTCAACATCCTTGGGGCTTGTAGGTTTTCTTGTGTTCATTAAAGATACAGCTAAGTAAACCTTGTATGTGTTATTTTTACTATTAGTGGCAGGGATGTAAAATACATAAAATACTTCAAAAGACATTTAGGCTGCACTTCTTTTTTTTTTTTTTTTTTTCTTTTTTTTTTGTGCTGCCCTTGTTACAATTACACATTTAAGTATTGAGCAATGTTATTTAACTACATGGTAAAGGTTAAAATGAGGGTTTGGTTTAGAGTTAGTGGTAACACTCTATAATAAGGTTCATTATTAACTTACATTAACTACATTAGTTAACATGAACTAAGAATGAACAATACTTCTACAGCATTTATTAACCTTAAATAATGTTAATTTCAGCACTTACTAATGCACTATTAAAATCACAAGTTGTGTTTGCTAACATTAGTTAATGCATACTAACATGAACAAACAATGAATGGCTGCATTTTTATTAAAAAAAAAAAAAAAAAAAAAAAAAGCTTAGTACAGATACTATATTGAAGGGAGGGAACTGTGCAGCTTCTTGCGTTGTGATCAGCTGAAAAAAAAAAAGCAGCATCTAAATTAACTGGTTTTGTTTAAATATTGCTGAATCTACCCAAATACATTAATTTATACTAACAAAACTATTTATGGGTTAAATCAAGTAGAAATTAAGGTACCAGTTGTAGCTCACCATTTTTTACATAAAGTATTTATGTATTAATTTTTAATGGTTTGACGGGTTCTAGTTTACTATGAGGAGAGAGTATTATACTGTGACATTCAGTGGAACTAAACAAACTGAGCTACAGGCTTTTTTGTCTGTGATATTGATGAATGTGAAGTGGCTGCAGGTGTGTGATGTCTTTCTGTTTGTCTGCCACATGCAGTTGTTTGGACGCTGTCCAGGGTGCTGAATCCATGCAACTTAATGTCAGATAGAGGTCTCAGCTGCACAGTCCCTGTACCACTGGTGCAAAAGAGAGCCAGCGATGGAGGATGACTGTCCTTGAGCACTATAAAGACATCCTGATGTAGGAACATCCTCCATGACATTTTAGTGCCTGATTCTGTGCTAGTCTATACTTTCTAACCTTTCTTCTTCTTGTGTTTCAGTGCTGTGTCCAGGTTAGCCACTGTTACGCAACACAAATAACTGACATTAACATATACACTTCCATATACACGTCCAACATTTGTGACTGGGCCGAACTGAAAGAGCTAATAAGTATGCTAGCGGCGGGACTGTGGTGCAAGGAGATGTTGAGAATGTCAGGTGGGTCATTCCTGTTATGCAGGACCTTTTGAACTCAGTAACTTTTAAAAAATTAGTATGCTTTTGTAATTGGATGTATTTCTATAAAAGGATATATCAAACTTTCAGAAATATGCTCAGAACAAGATATGGAGCTGAATACTGAAGTATTAATGTTTATTTAACTATTCACTTTATGATTGTTTAAAGTTTTTTTTTTTTTTTTTTTTTTTTTTTTTTTACTGTATATACAGTGCATTGTTATAATATTGATATGTACATGACATTGTTGAACTTCCCATCCAACTTGAAGCACTTCTTTTCAGTTAAGAAAAGAAAGAAAGAAAACTTTTCAATTAGCAAAAATACGTCAATGACAAAAACAGCAACATTTATTCAAATCAAAGCAGTGATCAAAGGATTTAAAATTCAACCCTGTGTTTACCTGTAATACTGTGCTAAAAGGAAACTAACAGTTTTTCTCAATTTATTTCACTACGCCCTCAAAACAATTATCACAGCTATCTGAACACTTCGTAAATTTCCTTAATGGAAGTTAAACAAATTATGTATTTAGATTTCATGCTCAGAAAAAAAAAAAATGCACATACAACGCATGTGAAGCATGCAATAATTGCATATAAAGTAATAAGTATTATTCTGTAAATGTAATAAAATGCGTAATTTCTTCATAATAAAATCTTCAGCTCATAATGTAAGAGTTGAAATGTGTCTATGCATGCATCACTTGATTACCTAATTTTGTAAATCATTTGTAAATCATATTTCTGACATCACATGATTATGGAAACAAATAACACACTGCAGTGAAGGTTTCAGAGTGAAAACAGTGACTCATAGCCTCCAAATTTGGTTGTTGCCTGACCTCTAGTGTCTGTGAGATGAGTTACAGTATGACATTAAGAACGGAAGGAAGAAAATTAAACACATTTAGTTCTGTTCCATTTCTTATCAGAGCACAAGACAGTTTTATGTTTATTCTGTGAATTAGCATGGCTTTCTTTTTCTCTCCTTAATTTCTCCACAACCAGTAGAACAGACCGGGGATGAAAAAAGGAACTTTTTATACTTCATTTATTTATGTGATGGCAGCCCCTGTTTTGTAATTAAACTGTTTATTGTCTGTCTGTGTAGATATTTTGTTACAGCTGTTAGCTTTAAGGTGACCTAGTTCATGGCTACAAGATTCTGGGTTAATTGTAACATCAATGAAACATTATAACTTACTCCAAGCAAATTTGTTTTATTTATGTGTTTTCTTTGAACTTCAGTATGCCTAGGTCTTAGAAGAAAAAGATAATACAAGGGTTGTCTCTAAATATTCAAGTTCAGTTATGGCCAGTTACTACAGTATGTCTGACATTAACAAACATGTTTAAACACACACACATGCACGCTATTCAGTTTTAATACCATGATGCTAATGTAACACACACACGCAACAATAATGTTAAAAAGTCAGTGTTGAATAAAAAGCTTTCAGAATAAATGTTTTGTCATAATCCTTGTTGCATAATGTTACAACTCATCCCATGGTATGTTACAACTAACCTGAACTATAGAGTGAACTGTAACATTTCACTCCTCATGTTTGAAACTAAAACATGCATTTTCTGTTTGTGCTACAAAGATAAAAGCTAAGCCATTTAATAGCAGACACTTGTAACTAGTTTGAACGCACTGGCTTAGAAGAACTACAAAATACAGATAGTAATGTCAAAAATGTTACAACGATCCTCGGTCTCCCCTAAAACTGCAATCAACATTTGAACTAAATAAATTATATTTCAAAGTAATTCAAAGATAGCATTTTATTTGTGTGCATACCTCAAAGTGCCACCGCCTCAGGCTAAAGTGTGTCTGCAAATTAAAATGTAACAAGAGGTTACTTTTAAGCTACAATTAAAAATTACCATTTTGTTTTTGAGTAACTGAGAGTTGGTGCCCTATGCAAACTTCTGCAGATCTTCTGGACATCTCTTCTTACCATAGACTGCACAGCAAAGAAGCCATCATGGTTACAGGCCTTCTACCCCGTTTAATGACAATGGAGCCTATAACTGGACAAGTCGCCAAGTGGACTGTTCTTATCAGAGGCTGGAGAGACATCGACTTCAGGACATAAAAAGGGCCATACCTCTTAGCAATTTTATAGAAGTGTTAAAGAGGAACATCACAGTCCCTTCATGTCCCTTCACACATGATCACGAGTAGCAGCAGCAGCAGCAACTTGCAAAAGGCCCAATCTTAATCCAAATTGAATCAAACTAATCTTAGTTATAGCTATACATTTTTTATTGCCTGTGGATTATATGACGTAAGAACCTTGTTGTTGTTATGAACTATGGACATTATTGAGTTTTTTGACAAGTTTGTGCGCCTCTCAACTACGGAGTTTCAGCTGGGCTAGGCCCTGTTAGCCTGAGCTTTCAATATACACACCACCTGAGCTTTAACATCTACCTTTTTGCATTTTTTGGGTACATTGTGGTAAGACATCATGCCACCCAAACAAACTAAAACTTCACCTCCTGAGGACGACTCATTGGTTACAATGAGTACACTTACTCAGTTAATGGAACAGCAGAGAGAGTTTTACCGAGAGATGCTTCATCAACAACAGGACAACTTCAAGAGTTTCATCCAGCTGATAGTAAATGGAACAAACAAAAGACTGGATAGAGTGATCAGAGACATGCAAGATGTGAAGGCCAGTCTGGAATTCACACAAAATAAAGTGGATGGACTGATGGTTGGATACAAGGATGCTGAGGTAAAGATGAGGCAGTTTAAAAAGGATATAATGAAATCAAAGGAGGAATTGGATGGATTCCTTGTCAAATTGGATTATGTTGAAAATCAGATGAGGAGGACAAATATTATTTGTAGATGTTATCACTGACGAAAAAGACGAAAACTGGATGAAATCGGAGGTAAAAGTTCGGGAAATTCTCTCAAGTAAATTGGGACTAGATGACTCAGAAATGGAAATTGAACATGCTCAGAGGATTGGACAGTATCAATAAGGGGGTAAGCCCAGAAAAAATGTTGTTAAACTTTACATTTTAAAGTTAAACAGACCATAATGTCTTCAGCCAAGAAACTATAGGGTACAAATATTTTTATTAATGAAGACTTTTCTGAGGTCTTCAGTTGAGAAGAAAGGAAATACGGCCTAAATTAAGAGCTGCACGTGACAGAGGTGAAAGACCCATCCTGAAATATGACAAGTTGGTCATCTTGCCCAGATCTGGAAATATTCGAAAATAGGCTTAGTGCAATTGTAGAATGATTTTATAACTATTATTTTTACAATTTACTCATTGTTTACTGTTTTGTGATGATGCAGGGCAATTTTACATCATCTCTTTTATCGATGCTGTCAAAGAAAGGAATCATTTTTGCACATTTAAATATATGTAGCCTAAGGAATAAAATTCATGAGGTGGCAAGAATATGTATTTCAGATAACATTCAAGTTTTAGCATTGTCTGAGACACATCTAGACCCAGCTATGAGTAATCTTGAGCTTATGATCAATGGTTATAAATTGTATAGGAAAGATCTGGATAAATAAGGAAAGATCTAATGAACAGTTATATTGAAGTGATATGGGTTGAGATTTCTGTTCCACATTGTAAACCAATTTAGTTGGTTGTCGTTATCAGCCTCCTAGTGTTAATGTGCAGTATTTGGACAGCATATGTGAAACTATGGATAGGGTAACAGACAAAATAAAGACATATTTTTACTTGGTGATTTCAACATTGACTGGCTTTCAAAAAATTGCTCATTAACAAAAAAGTCAAAATCAATGGCTGATGTTTGTAATCTTACACAGATGATTACTCAACCAACAAGAATTAGCACGAAGGTTAACAATGTCAGTATTTCTAGATGCACTGACCTCATATTTACCAACACTCAGGAATTGTGTTCCAATTAGTATCAGTCGCAGTTGGCTGTAGTGATCATAATTTGATTGCAATAGCCAAAAGGACAAAAATTTCCCAAATCAGGAACCAGGATTGTATTATCTAGGTCAGGGGTGCCCAACATTGTTCCTGGAGATCTACCTTCCTGCAGAGTTTAGTTCCAACCCTGACTAAACAAATCTGTCTGTAATTATCAAGTGCTCCTTCAGATCCTATTTAGTTGGTTCAGGTGTGTTTGGTCAAGGTTGGAGCTGAACTCTGCAGGAAGGTAGATCTCCAGGAACAGGGTTGAGCACCCCTGATCTAGGTCATATAAAAGATTCAACCAAGATTTGTTCATTAACAAAGTCCAGAGTGTGCAATGGACTGAAGTATGTCAAGAAAAAGATGTGAACGTAGCTCTTAATACCTTTATGGATATAATAAACAAGATAATTAATAAATATGCTCCACTTAGAAAAAAGATCAGTAAAAGCTACAAATGCACTATGGCTCAATGATGATCCGAGGTCTTTAACGCTTCAAAGAGACAAGGCAAAGAAGGCTGCACAGAAAGTAGGAAATGACCGTAACAAAGAAATTGTATTGTAAGTTAAACAGGGTTACAAAATTAAATTGTATTAAAAAAAAGGGAATATTATATGAACAAAATAAGATGTGCAGCTGGTGATAGTAAGAAAATGTGGAAAACACTAAATGAAACAATGCGTAGAAAGACAAATAATTTCCAAGGGTGTGTGGAAAATGAGGGACAGTTTATTATTAAACCCTTAGATATAGCTAATTATTTTAACACTTTTTTCTATTAATAAAGTGAATAATTTACGATCTAGCATGAACAGTAATGATTTACAATTAGTGTGTAATCCTATTGTTAAAATGATCAAAGATAAAATATGCTGTTTTAATTTTAGTCCCCCTGATCAAAATACAGTTGAACAGATGCTGCTTTCAATTCCAAATGACAAATCTTGTGGAGTTGATCATTTGGATGGTAAATTGCTAAAAATAGTAGCTAATTAGCTTGCACAACCAATTTTTCATATATATAATAGTTGTTTGTGTAGTGGTTTATATCCAAATCTATGGAAAGAGTCTAAAATTATACCATTATTAAAAAAAGGGAAAAACTGAGTTGTCAGGATCTAATTGTATGCCAATTAGTATCCTTTCTATTTTGAGCAAGCCCTTGGAGAAAATTATTTTTAAGCAAATTTTACAATATTTTAGAATTAATTAATGGATTACTTACTAATGCACAACATGCTTACAGACCAGGACATTCCACAAGTACTACGCTTATACATATGACAGATGAATGGTTAGCATGTCTAGATGATAAGAAATTAGTCGGTGCTGTTTTAATAGACTATACTGCAGCTTTTGATGTTATTGACCATGAAATTCTTATTGCTAAACTAAAATGTTATGGTTTTTCACTTACAGCTCTTGATTGGACTGGGAGTTATCTTTCTAATAGAAAACAGAGAGTGTTTTATAATGGATCTTTCTCGGAGGCTGAAAATACATATTGTGGTGTTCCACAAGGTAGTTGTTTAGGTTTATTGTTCTCTATTTTTATAAATGATTTATCATATATTGTTGATAAGGCAAATATAGTTATGTATGCTGATGATTATGCAATGATTTCTGCAGCACATACATTAGCTGAGCTTCAGGAAAATTTAAGTGATGACGAGTTATTAACAATTACGAAGTGGGTTCGAATTAACAAACAGATTTTAAATATAGAAAAAACTAAATGTATTGTTTTTAGTTATAAAAATAGTATGACTAGGGCTGGTGATTTGAATGTATTTATTAATAAGGGGGGGCAGTGGAACAAGTAACACATGTTAAGTTGTTGGGTGTGATACTTGAACTTGACAAACATTGTCCTGGTCCAAACATATAGATTATATAGTAAGCACTATGGCAAAAGGTATAGCGGTGGCTAGGAAATGTTCTGCATTTATCCCATCTTTAGTTTTAAAAGATGCAGTACAGGCATTAGTTTTATCACATCTTGAGTACTGCCCTATGGTATGGTCAAGTGCATCTGAGAAACACCTAAAAAAAAAACCTTCAGATGGTTCAGAACAGAGCTGCCAGTGAAGGCTGAATTACATTTGAATTACATCAAGTATCATACTCCTTGTTTTTTCTTTTAAAAGCTTGTTTATGTGGGACTTAGGTATGATTATAAAACACACATTTGATGAAAAAGACTGTACTTAATCGAGGCTCTCTTGCTTGGAATATGATTCCTTTAAATATATGTGGTACGAATCTGGTCGGTGTTCTGCGGACCGCTCACCACCAGATGTCACCCTCACTCTACTTACACTCACACACAGTCTGTTGCATTCCACCCCGGACTTCATTACCCATCAGCCACCACTTGTGTCACCCGCATCCAATCAGAGACTGTGTAAAAGCCCCGGACCTTCCCAGTGCACTTCACGGATTGTTGTGATTGTATTGTTGTATTTGTTTCGTTAGTGTTTCCTAGTTTCCCAGTGTTTAGTTCTCTTGCCTGGCCCATCCCATTTTCGACCGTACGCCGCCTGCCTTTTCGGACTCTCGCTCTTGCTTATTGGATTATTCTCTACGATTGCCTGTTATATTCCTGTCTGCTCCTGTCTCGACCCTGCCTGTATGACCATGTCTTTGTCACGTCCTACAAATAAAAGCTTGCGCATGGATCTGTGGTTGCTAATCTTCCTTGGGTCCACAACTCAATCCAAAAAAACCAAACAAACAAAAAAAACAGATGTACAAATACATAAAATGACATAAGAAAAACAACAAAAAAAACACTATACATCTCAGCAGTAGCAGCACTAAAATCAGAGGGTTTTTTTGTTTGTTTGTTTGTTTTTAAACACTGCGCTGTAGTCCTGTAAGTTCTAATGGGGATCACAATAAACATATGAGTATGACCTAAGTTCCAGTGCCTTTTTTAAATTAATTAATTAATTAATTAAGGAAAAAGTTGGTTCCACTATGGGCTACGTCTGCCTATTGTTTTCTTTTCTCAAATAACTTCCTAGCTTTTCTGTTTTTATTTTATTTTTTTCAAGGTTGTGGTTATGTACTTGCTCATTCAATCACCACATAACGACAAATGATTTAAAACAACAACATTTATTCCCAGTAAAGATGAACGGTCACGTTTTCCTTTCATTATCCCTCACCAGCATCACACTCACCATCCTCACTCTGCTCACTCTCCCTTGACTCCAATCACCAGCACATGCTGTCAATCATCTCCTCATCAGGAACTCTTCAAATCTCACACACAAACACAAACTTGTCAGCTGTTGTTCACTTTGATTACAGACCCTGCTTATAGTACCTGGGACCTGTTTCAATAAGGAAGTTCAACCAACTCTGAGTTAAAACGTGAACTTTGAGTTGACTTGACCCTGAAATGGTAAACTATAAGTTGAACAAATATTGATTTTCATGGTATCCCATAGCAAAAAATAAATAAATAATAAATAAAAAGGTAAAAGTTTAAGGATTAAAGGTTCCTAGGTGTAGGCTATGGGACTTTACAAACATTTGACATATTAAACATCATTCAGTGTTTATTTCAGTGAGCAGCATCTTTTATCCATATAGTCTAACGCTTGTTTTGCTTAATCACAATTCTCTAATCCAACTTGTTACATTTTTTAGTTAGAGTAATGAAATTAACATCTGACTTGTACTCAACAGCAACAAAGCAGAGTTTCACAAAAGGTTCTTTGTGGTGAAAGCAGGTTCTTCAGATTATAAAAAGGTAAGAACGAGATGGTTCTTTAAAGAACCTTTGACTGAATGGTTCTTTGTCGAATCAAAAATGGTTCTTCTATGGCATCGCTTGAAGAACCTCTTAAAGCACCTTTATTTTTAAGAGTGTATATCTCATACTACCCTTCCATCTGACATCCTTCCATTCCATACAGTAATTTCATTTTCAGAAGGTGCAATGGTGGGAATATGTGTGCCATCAATGTATCCAACTACACTGGAAATACTGAAGAAAATTATAATTATTAGGTCACTTCCAGAGGCACAGCAAGATGTTATCAAGTTAACGTCATTTATCGGAGTACCCTTATTTAAACTGATTTCTACATGACTTTAAAATGGCACCGCTCAAATAACTATGAAATTAAATAAATATGAAATGCACTAAAAATGCACTTAAATGCACTTGTTTCCCACAAGAAATGTGACAAAATATCTTTTATATTATTTTTCATATATAGAAAATGCATCTTGACTTAAGAATTTTTATATATTTGTACTTGAAATAAGACAAAAATGAATGAATGAATGAGGTATTTAAACATTGCTTACGGTTTAAAAAGGGGGAGGAGACCAAAAGAAAACCTGCTTCCGACCAAGTTAGGTTCACAGAGTAAGTTACCATGGTAACTGACTCTGAGTATACGTTTCCTCACTTTCAGAAACAGGCTTGACTTACCCTGTATTCCCATTCTGAAATGGAAAACCCAGAGTCTTCCTTATTTCTGGGTTTACACACCAAGAGTTTTCAAGCTTGCCATAGAAGAACCATTTTTGATTCTACAAAGAAGCATTCATTCAAAGGTTCTTTAAAGAACCATCTCGTTCTTATCTTTTTTATAATCTGAAGAACCTGCTTTCACCACAAAGAACCTTTTGTGAAACTCCCCCCATTTTGTGAGCCTCTGTTTTGTTGCTGTTGACTGAGTACAAGTCAGATGTTAATTTCATTACTCTAAGAAATGTTTGGTCATATTCTTTGGTGGTATGTGTTTAGAATGGCTTTGTTATGTTGGACCCCAAATAGGGTCATGACATAAATTGGGGACTCGTCCAGGATATGAACCACCTTTTGTTTGAAGAGCTACCTTTTTTTTGTACCATGCTTTGTTACTTAAATGCTTTTGGTTGTACTACTATTTTTGTTTTGTAGAATGCTTTGTAATATTTATGCAATGCTACTTTTTGTGTTTTGTAGTTTGCTTTGAGGAATTGAGGCAATTCTACTTTTGTGTCCTGTAGCTTGTGTTATGCACTGCTACTTTTGTGTCTTGTAGCTTGCTTTGTAAGTTAATGCATTGCTACTTTTTTTTTCTTTGTAGCATGCTTTTGTGTTTTAATGTATTTCTACTTTGTTTTTGTAGCATGCTTTCGTATTTAATGCATTGCTACTTTTGTTTGTAGCATGCTTTTGTATTTGATGCATGGCTACATTGGGCTACATTGATACATGTCCTATTGGTTGCATTTAGTAGTTTGAAAGGTGGGTTTTGACCAATTCTTGTCATTCTTTTGTGCAAACCATTTTTCAGTGGCCATGGGCTGAAGTTTTTGTTTAATGTAAGTTTGTTCAGTTTCCTTCATTAGAACTGCTTTATAGCTGTAGGAAAGTGGAACTTCAAAAAAATTGCAGATTCTGGTCAAATAGATTGTTTGTGGTAGTCTTAGGGTTGCCACGAGACAACTTTTATCTGCATCAGCAGATCAAAAGGTATTTTCTAGTGATGCTGCTTTAATTTCTGCGGACTATTCTTTTTGATTTGCATAAAGATTTATTTGTTGAAAAGTTTCATAATGTGAAGGAACTAGAACTTGAATTGTAACTTGAACTGCAGGTTAAAGAAAAGCAAATCACAAGTGATAGCTCAAAACATTAGAACTGGAGTCAGGAAATCGGAAAATGGACAGAACTATGCATTTGAAAAATTAGAACTCTGAGCAGTTACACAAAGTTAAGCAGCTGTAACATCTGAAGCTAGTATTGACGTTGCTGTTTGTAAGAACATCCATTTGGTCCCTCCCTTTATAGAGAAGAATGTAAAGCGTTTTAAGCGTGTAGCTCCAATTTTAGGTTGGCCTAAGCACTTTACTTCTACAGTGTATTCTGTATGTTCCTATGTAGAGTTTGCACATGAAAAGTAGAGCTTGTTTGACTGTTGGTGCATTTCTTAGTGAGTTACAGAGTTTGATCATCTTGGAGAGATAATTATTTGCCTTCCCAAGACTATGGCAATGTTCTTAATCCAGGTATACAGAGCAGCTAATCTAGCAGATGAGTTCGTTTTGACTCAAAGTGTTTGGTCAGCCATGTTGTACAAAATCTGATGAGTATTGAAAATAAAGCCGTTTGAGGAAAATGTGTCTGATCTTGATCAGAAGCTAGTTTGTTTTTGTTACAAAAAGCAGGGTCATTAAAAGGTTGACTGCTTTGTTGTTGAAGGCTTTTTCTAAGTTCTTCTAAGCCTTAGCTTTAGTGAATGGCTTCTGAATTAAACCTCCATCTTTTGAGTATGAAAGTAAAAAGGGCTCTGTTCTAAATTGCTGTTGTAGGGGTCAGGCCTGAACTTCCTGTTGAGGAGACCAAATGAGGTGTCCATGAACTATCCAGACGCATTTCCTGCATGCGTGATGTATAGGAGTTTATCAATTACATGCAGTAGAGGCATTAGTCTAGAACACATGAAATACAGTAAAGAATATACCCTGCTGAAGAAAAATAAAAAAACATAAATAAATAAAACATATAAAACCAGCCAAAGCTAGCTGGTTTTAAATGGGTTTTAAATGGGCCACTTCCTTAGCTGATCAGGCTGGGAGACCAGCTGGAACAACCAGCTTAACCAGCTAAGATACATAAAGGCAGTCAAAGCATACTAACTCTAAGAGCATATCACCAATTCACTCTACCCAGTGCCATCATCACACCCAGTTCTGAAGCGACCTTCATTCAGTGATGACCTTTATATTCCTTCATCTGATAATTTTCATTTGAAACGCTTCCACAAGGGTGCAAAGTCACTACGAGTGCCCTTCAAGGGCACAAAAGCTTGGAATTCATCCAATCTCACGAAAGTCAGATTTTGATAGCACAATAGTAATAAGATTATCCTGCAGACACCAGTCCTGAAGCCAAAACCCAATTTAGTGAGTCAACAGTTTCAAAATCCTGTTGCTGTGTCTGAACCCAAACTCCACTACTTTTACACCCCAGACTAGATGTGTGTCCGTATTTCGCAACAGTCCCCAGTTTATCCCGTCACAATGTTGTTACCATGGACAGACACCTCAATGTACAAAATAATTATAGATAAAAAAAATATAAAGTTATAGAAGCAAACGAACAAACATGGCAGACAGACAGGGGTGGAGTATCTGTGAAACGCAGACCCTTATAGCTATGAAGTGACAAATGTGTTCAACAAAAACGTTCTCGAACTCATAAAATGAAGTTTTTTCACATAAAATGAGCAAGCTTAGTTATACTAGCACTTGGCAAAAGTGCCACTGAAAAATAAAAAGTCTAAAGGTAATGTGCTGAAAATTGAAGGATAACAACAGTAAAATTGGAAGGGATTATATGCATGCAACCACAATGCAGAATATGCAAGAAAAAAATGCACACATTTAATTAAGATCAAGCTGACAGGGTCAAATGTATGCTATATCCATAAATGTGTGTCCCACAAACACATATATATGATATGTAAATATGATCATCTTCTTGCTGTGCAATTTTTTGGGAAGAAGGGATATCCAGAAGATTTGCAGAAATTTGCACTGGGCAAAAACTTTTAAGGGGCACCATCTCAGTTATTCAAAAGCAAAAAGGTCATTTCTAATTTGAATATTTAATCAATCCATTTGTAAATATACTATTTTACCTCACCGTGCATGTATGATAGATACATGATAGATTTAAAAAATAAATAAATAAATACAAATACAGTGGTAGGAGACAATGGGACCTGTTGCTGAGAAGTGAAAGAAAGAAAGAAAGAAACAAACAAACAAACAAAAACAAAATCAAAACAGTAGCTAACAAACATAACAACTATTTGTTTGCATAAAGATACACTCAGTTAAGGGAGACCGGGGATGGTTGTAAAACGGGTCAGTTTTAACACTTCCAATTTCTCAAATAAGGAACAAGTTACAAATTAATTTCACACATTCTTAGTTTAATCCTTATTCCACATGTGAGGAAGTGGAGCCCTGTGGCAGACACAGCAGATTTTAGAAGAGAAAAAAATAATAATTTTGAGGTAAAAAAGTAACTTTTTATACTTCATTTATTGTTATGATGGCAGTCCCTGCTTTGCAGTTAAACTCAAATCAAAGTTAAATTATGTCTGTTGTGTGTCTGTGTAGATATTTTTCATGCAAATTGTTAGAGCTAATGTTTTGGCTGTTAGCTGTAAGGTGAGCTAGTTCATTGCTACAAGACTCTGGGTTAGTTGTAACATCAATTAAACATGTTACAACTTACTCCGAGCTGTTTATTTGTTTGTTATCTTTAAATTTCAAGACAAACCAAGGGGTGTCTCTAAATTATCAAGTTTAATTTTATTATGTCCAATTGTTATGTCTGACATTAACAAACATGCTTAGAAGAACTCTGAGATACAGAGAGAAATGTCAAACATGTTACAACCATCCCTGGTCTCCCCTAATGTTTTGCTTACATAATGCTGGTAATATCATAAGACAGATGTCTTAGCCTTATAATGGCACTTATAATGTCATGAATGCAGCTTCATGCAAAAAGAGTGATTTAATGGTCAAAATGTACTGTAAGAATGTATATGTTACTGCTGTATATGCAATTTGATCACTGAATCATAAACCATTATTAATCATTAGGCACAGATTAATAGTTTATGTGTCAAATTCAAACTTAGATAATAAGAATGTGACTAAATTAGGTGATGAAATATGCATTACTCATGATTTAATTATAATTCAATAATTAATTAATTAATTTATAGCACAAAGTAATTCTTCCATTAAAGAAAGGCTTATCGTCCATACATGCAGTGTGTCAGGCTTAAGTCTGTAAGCTGTGAGATCTTAAGAGGAGTCAACACAGATTACTATATGTACTGAATTGTAGGGTTAAGAACAGCTTACATTAACTCTTCTGTGTCACCAGATGGAGCCATTGACTTTAATTCAGTTCAGTATCTTTATTTCAGCACCAACATCAAACCCTATTTTTTAGGATGGAAATTAAGAACCATAAAGCAGTACACTGTAATGCAGAAAGTGTAAATATTTTTTTTTCATCCTGTTTATTTTATTTATAGTGACATGTGTTCATACCCGTCTCTCTGCAACAGCAGTATTCACATCCAGGAAAGGTGTCTTAGACATTGTTGTGTCAGATACTGTCAACAGTTCTAGTAAAATACCTGGAAGCTAAAGACCTTGATATATAACTTGGAACAGGTCACCAGCAGTCTGACATGTTCTTAAGGATCACAGCAACAAAAAATGAAATAACAATGACAACTAAAACCCAGAAACACAAAACACAAATCAACCCGTCAATATTAAAGCCTGTGTATGTAACAGACAAAATACAGCTTACATTATATAAAGCAGACAGGGCCATCAAGAGACTACTATGACATGTCATATAGTATAGTGTTATTACATTTTGACCTAAAGAAAAAAATGTATTGCTCTTTCATATTAATTCAAGAGTTATTGTCATGTTTCAACTTGACTTTGATACTGAAAAAACATCCTATTATTATTAACATCCATGTCCTTATTAGGGACCAAGCACAGGAGGTTGGCGTTCTTCTTCTTCTTCTTCCGCTCTTGAGTCCATGGCAGCCCATAGAACCGCTTGTGGAAAAGTTGTGAAATTTGGCACGCTGATAGAGGACAGTCCCAACATTAACCATAGCAAATTTGGAGTCTCAAACTCTTTAGCGCCACCACTTGTCCAAAGTTTCACTCATGTTTATGCTAATAACTTTTGAACCATAAAGCCTGGCTTACACTACAGGATTTTTAAAATCCTACTTTTAAAATTATGAAATCTGGTTGCAGCGCACACATAAGGAGAATCTTTGCAGATTATCTTCCCTGAAATCTTAAACATGCACACACTACAAGATTTGAAAATCGTGGCGCATCACACACTACAAGATACTACTGAGATTATCATTTCACTATAACAGATCATCATTTCAGCAACTAATGTGTACATATGTTAGCTAGTGTGCTAGCAACTTTATGCACTTCAAAACTGAGACGATTCACTCCAGAACTTTCCTTACTCCATGCGGTTGTGGTATGTTTTCAACATATTATACAGACAGTGTTACTACAAAAACATAAGAAGCAGTTTCCTCCATCTTCACTATCCAACGGATCGTACAGCAGCTGTTTTGTGGTCACGCATTGGCTGTTGTGAAAGTACTGATGTAATCATAGCCATGATCATCCCGAATAAATCCTGAATATCAAACATGTTTTATATGATTGGGGCGGCCCCGATTTGTGTGAGAGCAGATCAGGAGGTTCACGATCTGTGAATGTCTCACATTACCAGATAATCCGTGCCAAACATCGGGACCGATCAAGGTGCTCGACAAGATTTTTGCTCCGATTCTCAGGAGGGCAAAATCAGGCTAAAAATCCTGTAGTGTGAGCCCGGCTTAAGGCACAGAATGAAAATTCTTTTTTTTTTTCTCTGAATCCTTGGCTCATGCCGAGTCGAATGAAGTCCAAAATTCAAAAATCGTAAGGTTTAGTTTTATTGCTATAATTAATTGTTCGAAAAAACTACTTTTCGAACTCGTCCTAAATGGTCTGTCTGATTTTCACCAAAATTGGCTCGGATCATCTTCAGACCATGCTGGCAAAATGTTATGAAATTCAAGTTGATGATTCAAAGCGTTCTCGAATAACGCACAAACAAGTTCTACGAAAAGCACAAAAAAATGGATGTGAGGCTACATCTCCACAATGGTTTGGCATATTGAGAGCAAACTTGGTGTGTGTTATAACAAGCATGACCCGGCTACCTGCAGTGTTTCAGCGTAGTGCCACCTGGTGGTCAGGAGATATAAAAATGGCTATATTGCTTATTCCTTCTAAATGGTTCGGCCAAAAAATTGACAAAACTGGTCTCTTTAGATTTGGTGCATCATGCCAAGTCGAACTATAGCCAGTTTTCCCATGGCAGCCATTTTGGGTGTCAGCCATTTAGAATTTTGTTGTAAAATGCTATATTTTTCGAATGCATTGATATATCATTATGAAACTGACAGTACTCAAAAAGTTTGGAGCCAGTGCCACCTTGTGGTCAAAAGTTATAATGAAATTTTGAAAAATGCTAATAACTTTTGTTATGTTATGTTTGAAACTGGTCTTGATATATTCCTTGGATCATGCCGAGAACATTGATACCAATTACACCATAACTGAATGAACTTGTCCGCCATTTTGATTAATGTTGAAAACCTACTTTTTCTAACTCCTCCTAGACCGCTGGTCTGATTTTCACCAAATTAAACTTGGATCATCTTCAGACCATGCTTCCTTGCCTAATGCTTGGCCCCGCAGTTGCTGCTTGCAGCTATATTTCTTCTTCTTCTTCTTTTTCTTCTTCTTCTGCTCAGGAAGTCTATAGCAGCCCATAGAATCGCTTGCGGGAAAGTTGTAAAATTTGGCACACTGATAGAGGACAGTCTCAACAATAACCATTGCAAAAGTCTCCAACTCAAACTCTCTAGCGCCACCACTTGACCAAAATTTCACTCATGTTTATGCTAATAACTTTTGAACCGTAAGGCACAGAAGGACAATTCTTTTTCTCCCTCTAAATCTGTGGCTCGTGCCGAGTCGAATGAAGTAATGTTTAGCTTTTGCTATATTTAATTGTTTGAAAAAAATGCTGGAAAAAAGTCACGGATTTTGTGTTGATAGACAAAACCGTTTTTATATAGCACCACTACAAATTTGAGGCATGATGCAAAAATGACTCTGAGGCTGTATCTCTGCAAAGCTTTGACATAGACACCAAACTTTGTGTGTGTCATTGTCACCTCACACAGAACACCTCACATCAGTTTGAAAACAGCACCACCTATTGGTCAAAAGTGATAAGCCATTAAATTATTTTACTAGTGGTTGCATTTATGATTTTTCAGCCATTTTGACTAAAATCATCTTAAAATGGTTTTAATTACTCAATGCTGCAGTCGGTCTAATGCTCCATGCCATGCTTAGCTTCTCATTTAGCTTCTGTAGTGCTTGGCCCCGTAATTGCTGCTTACAGCTATATTTATTATTATTATTATTATTACATTATTTAGGTTTAATTACATTTATTTATTTATTTATGTATTCTTTATTTATTTATTTATTTATTTATTTTTAGTGTACCGGCATGTTTTCTCTGGAGACAATTTTGAGAAGCAGGAGAAGAAATCCAGAATGCTGTCCAGAAGAAACAAATGAGACATTAAAAGATCTCCTTTGTGAGTTTTCTTCCCAGCGTGGACTGCCTCTGTTTGCAAATGAGCATATCAATCATACTTTCCTCAACTAAGAATGCAGTTTAGCTCTGGGTAATGAGTCTTCATTCCACAGAATCTTAATTGGTTACTGTGTAACGGCGCTGCCGAGAGTGAATTCAGTTCTATTTTCTAGTAAATCCAGGAAGAGGTCCATATAAAAGTCATTTTAAAGCACAAAGTTTTTCTATGCCACGGGAATGAATTCTTTGTGATTTTGAGTTTTACACATTAATTTTGCTTTCGTAAACCATTAAATAGAGTCTTTGCCTGCACCAAAGAATTTCAGAGCATCCAGAGCAAGTGTCTTCAGTTGCCTAGCAACAACAGCCCCAGTAAGGACCAGCCGTGTGATGCTGTCTGGGTTTGTGAAGGTAATTCAGGGGGCAATCTGATTTTAAAATAGGTCCATTGTGGGCGGGACCTGAACTTTACATAATTATTGCTGTGAGCTAGTGCTCCCGCTTTAGGTTGGATGCATGTCAAATCTGATACAAATATGACGGCATTGACCCTAAAATAGCAGTTTAACCAGTCGACCTGATCTCTGCTCATGTAACTTGTGTATTTTTCACTGAGGTTATGCTGACCTCACACAGTCAGCCCGTCAGGCTCCCTTAGTTTTTATTTTGCTTGTCGTTTTTGGCCCGATACTGCAGAAGTACATCACGTGGATTTCAGATCCTCTAGAGGTTTCAGAAAGTCTCTGAAGCCGATCATTTGTTTGCTCTTGGTGTTTTGCCATCTGTTTTAGCAAGATCAAAGCGATGCACATACAAAGCAAACCATGTCTTTAAACCGGAGGACGCTTTGCATGATGTTTTGCATTAAAATGGTTTACCTCTATTAAAGGGCATATAATAAAGTGGCCCTCTGCTGTTTTTTCCCCTTACATTTCCAGGTTTTCCTGCCTTGCCGAGGCTATGCTCTTTTAAAACAATTCCACACTGCCTTCAGCAAATCACCTTCTCTTTCAAGCCTCTCTCCATCCCTGTGCTTATTAAACTTTCATGGATGATTTTTTACTTTGATAGCATATGCATATTGTATGGGAGGTGGGTGGAAGCAGGTTACACCGTGCGACTTGACCGGCCGCGCTGCTCTATTGCTCGCTCGACTTGAAGCTTTGCATTGTGTCACAATTGCCTCGTGTCAGTATTATAACATGACGTGCACATTTGGTTGTTGTGCTTTCCAGGCTTTCGCAGTGATTTCTAAAAGTCCAAGCGCTAACGTGATGTTTAACCAAAGATATAGGGCAAACGTATTTTTAAGCCATTTCACGGTGGTGACTTAATATTATTGCCCTGTTTAGAAACATTCTCCATATTTCAGTCGTTCTTCAATAACTGTCGTCTTTCCGTAATGAAATAAATCCATATATGCATATGGTACAAGAGTTATTCTAGCAGACTGGGGGAATTTATGACTGCAAATGTTTGGTGCTATTATAAGCTCAATCAATTTCTTGCTGTAAAACTTCATGTTGTAGCAGATATTACATCACTACGAGGTGGCAGAAAGATTTTGCCAAGTGGAACATGGTCCTGAATCAATTTCTTGTTGGTCCTGGAATAAATTTCTGTCTTATTCTGACCCTAACCCATTAACATGCCATAAAATCTTATTAGCATGTTCATACTTTGAAAACTGTAAACGTCCAAACATAATCAGCATGACATCACTGACATATTTATTTTTATATTTAAGTCTTATTTTGAATGATTCACCAGTGAACCCTTTCGCTATTCCTATTTCAGCCTGCTTGATAGTAACCAACAAAGAGTCCTGTGTGCTATACATCAAAATCACTGTAAGTATCAATAAAAATGTGTCGCCATCCTTGTATTTGGATGCATATGAACAGATTTAGCTGGCACGTCTGCTGCAAAGACCAAAATGAGATGTGGGATGAGTGTGATGTCGTGTCCAGGCACCGTCGAGCCAATCACAAGCAGACAGCAGCCACCATGCACAGGCACTCCTTCAGATGTTCCCTGATGCATTTGCACCATTCTCCCTTTCCCTCCTAAAATCACTTTGTCACATAGTAATGCATCATTTCACATACTGAATTTTTTAAATCTGGGCCTAGAAATCCTTTCTGAGCAAGCAATATCCATTAGGAGGAAAAATTATTCATGTGATTCCTATGCATTATTTATCAGTTGATGAAGAAAAAGATGTCCTCCTCACTTTGTCATTATTGTTGTCATCTGAAGCCACACCACAAAGGGCTGGATCCTCAATTGTCAGAAAGTTTTCCAGCAGTTCTGAGAGATAAGTGAGAAATGGCTGCAGATTAGATACTGATAGGTCTTCAGGTTGGCCTGAAGCAGAAAGGATGCAATATTGCAGGTCTTCTGGTCCATTTTTCTGTGCTACATGTGTAAGATTGCTTTCTATGATTTCTGCGTTTACATATCAGCATGCCATTATCACAGTATCATGCAAGAGCAAAGACAGCGACTTGAGAGCTTCTAGAATGAATGTGATAAAAACGCCAAAGCAGAGCAAGTGCTCATTCACCTAGAAGCCTATTTAGAGGAAAGAGGGTTTCAATTGTGGGTTCAAAATGTATTATAAAGCAAACCCTGGATGCTTGGCCAAAGCATCATTGTAGCAATCCATACAATATACAAGCGGTTTTGATGCAAAATATATTCATATTCTCATTACATATACAAAGAACAAAAAACGGAAACGGTACTAGTCATATTCCACCACAACATTATCTGTTAAGCTTGTGGATTTCCTTTATCTCTAAAGCACAACACAATGCGATGCGTAATTCAGAATAAGGGGAAAATAACTGTGAAAAATCAATACAGAAAATTCCTGCATATTAACACAGTACACTGTGCCCTATTTTTACAGACTTTTAAGGTGCAGTCACATTAGCAACATTCTGCAGGCAAAAAAAAAAAAAAAAAGGTCAGTTTTCTTTTGTGTGTAGTTTAGAGATGTCTAAAGCACAGCTCAGAAAGATGTCATTTTTGAACAAAGCAGCTTTCTGTTGGTCAGTGGGGCTAATTCACGTGATCAGCTTACACAAGAGAGAAATCTGCATGGGGAACTTTTCTGCTACACACAAATAACTGGATTTCACCCACATAATGTTGCCTAGTGATAATAAATATGAGAACAACATTAGATTAACCTTGACTGATGTGAGGGTCCACAGTATATCTTCAAGCGCAATATCCTGATGAGTGTCATTTTCTGTTCCGTGTTGACATAAAATAGGAAGCTGACATTAGACATATCACAGGCCTTATCTTTTTTCAATATCCAATATGATTTTCTATGCTATTGCTAGATGCTAGTATATCTCATTCTTGAGAGCATTTTATTGTGGATTATTATTATTATTATTTTTATTTATTTATTTTTTTTTTTTTTTTTTTTTTTTGATGTCATCAATATATTTGGAGAATAATCTGTTAATAGCAGCATGAGAGTAGGAAGAGCACACTTAACTTTTGATGTACACTTAGTGTAAGCAGCATTTGCCAAATTTTTGCAATTTTTAAGCAAAATTTGTTTTACTACAATAAAATGTTGCATCCTCAATATTTTTATCCAAAAAACAATTTCTAAAACCAACAATATACTCTTAAATCTTAAACCTTTGGCATAAGGAGTCGGTCGCCACTTTGTTGAATAAGACCTTACACTTTTCCATGAAGTCTTTCAGAACATGTGGGGGGGCAGTGGGGATTTTCTCCCATTCAGACACAAGAGAATTAGTGAAGTCAGGTGCTGGACAAAAGATCTCACAATTAACATTCTATTTTAACCCAAATGTGTTCATCGGATTAAGCCTTGTCGAAAAAACTAGCGTATGCTGGTTAGGTATGTTTTGAAGCATGGTAGCTGGTTTGAGCTTGTTTCCCGAGCTGGTTATAAACTAGTCCTGAGGTGGCGTAATCAGCTTAAACCAGCTCATGACCAAGTAAGCACCAGCCTAGATCAGCTCAAACCAGCAACCATGCTTCAAAACATACCTAATCAGCATATGCAGCTTTTTTTTTTTTTTTTTTTTTTTTTCAACAGGGAGGTCTGGGCTTTGTGCAGACCAGTCAATTCAAAACTTTCTTGTCAGTCTAAAAACAGCTTATTTTGAAGCCAGTTTGCCAAAACAAGAGGTACGCAGAACAAAACGACAAGATGCTGTGCAGTGCCAAGTTGTTTCCCAGCATTAGGAAGGAGTGGATGAACTTTATTTTTAATGAAGTTCCAGAACGCGTCAGGGTCTTTTGTTTAATTAATTTTAGCATGGATTCGTTTACTAACAAGGCACAATTTGATGCGAGATTTTCAAAAAGATGAAACTAAAATGTTGTGTTGACTGTATGGATCCGTCAGTAATGTCGCACCACACAAGTCTGAGTAACTGTTTTTATTGCATGCTCACTATTGCTTTGTGTGTTATTACAGATCGTTTGATATGTACTGAGTATTTATGCATCCATATGTGAAGGATGTAGACTGGCAAACATACACAGCTGTTAGCCAATCATAGCAGTGGGCGTTTACTTCCGAGTCTACAATCTGCTACAACTATTCAAGCGCAGCGTTCAAGGGGGTCAATATCAGGACAGAAAACAGCCCATTACTTCTAAATTATGATTTTTTTTTTAATGTAAAAATCTCTATAACATTATAAGTGGACTTTAGAGAACAGTACAAAATAATAAAAAAGGCAGTTCAGGACCCTTTGAAAATAGAGGTTCTTTATTTGCATCTATGGTTTGACCCTATGATCCTTCCAAAACAAACAAACAAGCAAACAAAAACGAATCACTGAACAGTTATTTGGAGAATGAAAAAATTGATATTTGTAAGGTTAGAATTTCAGTATAATACAGCTGTGTTTCTGTTGCTTAAAAAAACATCTTGTTGGCTTGAAAATAAGACCAAAAACCACATCTAACCACAATAACAAGCTTCTACAACAGTCGGACTGCTCAAACTAGAGTGCAACCTGCAGACGCAGCGCTAGCTGGGACCGCAGAAAAGCCAGTGTTATGTTAACGGTTCCTGCCTCTCTCGTTCTGTTGCTCTGTGACAAAAGGAGCAGATGGAGGCTTTGCAGGTGGGAGAGTCTGGAACTTCTGTTCCTGGGGACGCTGGAGAAATAAAGCTGTGAGTCTATCTGAATATCGCCCTCGCTGTGAGCTTTGGTACTGATGGTGATAAATGTATACACGCAGACTCTTGCACAGCTGAACAGATTGACGGGCTGGGACGCCATTGAGTTTGAACTCATTGGAATCATGTTCTTGGAATCTTGTCTTCTCAGTATATAGGTCAAAATAGGATTACCATTGAATAATGGCTTAACTTACAGTCTGGTTTATTTATTATTCTTTTGGTGCTTGCATCATTATGATAAGTGTCTGTTTGTTTTTTTCTCTTTTCCTGTGTCTTTCAGCTTCACCTTTGTTTGTTACTTTCTGACTGTCAAAATTTCTCTCCCAGTATAATTAATAATTCATTCAGTGGCTTCTTTGATGTGCTGCTAGAAGCTGCATTTTCTCCTAACCCCCTCGATACATCCCAACAGTCCACGATTCACCTTGCACAAACCTCTATGCTCTCTATAACAATGACCTTCTCTCAAAACAGAAATATGATGGGTTATTTATAGATTGATCAGTGTGAACATGTCTGCCTTTAGTGGAAAAGACAAAATCTCAATGGAATACATTTACTGTACAGTATGCTTGATTCACAGTTATATTCAGTGACAACTTGTATTGGTAACAGAGCTCTGACTTAAAGGAATAGTTCACTTAAAAATGAAATTGTATTGCACCCTGTTCAGTGACATTGGCAAGTTGCATTCTGGGAATCCATCTGGTGGCACCACAGGACATTCAAACTTCCGCATATCCAAATGTGACTTTGTTTGGTTACAAGACACACACACCGAGGGGGTCGATAAAGCTATCTGTTCATCTCAATTCATATTCTTCTCAACGGTAGCTGCTCAGCTGGCGCGGGACCCCCCAGAAGTGTGCAGCATCTTTGCTGCTATCTTTTCTTATTTTTTGAGCCAGTCATCTGAGCCATAAATGCTGTGACTCTGTGAGCTGCAGGTTACACATGATAACACTGATGGCACCACAGTAGCACACAATCTCAACACTCTACTAGTTAAAAAAAAAAAAAAACAATGTGAAAGAAAAGGCAGCGTTTAGATAATATTTGTTTAGATAATAATAATGTTTAGATAACACAAAGAATGCACTAAAGAATGCATACACTGTTTAAAAGTCTGGTGTCATTATTTTTTAGTTTTTTATATATAAATGAATACATTTATTTAGCAAGGATGCATTTAATAGGTAAAAAAAAAATAGTAATATTATAATATTACTGTTTTTACTGCACTTTTTTTTTTTTTTTTAAATACATGCAGTCTTGGTGTGCAGAGGAAACTTTTCTCAAAATCATTTAAAAAAAACATCTTACAAACCCCAAACTTCTGAATGGTGGTCTATGCCGAAATATTAGTGAAAAAAATATGTCTAATGTTTCTCAGTTTTAGAGCTAATCAAACGCTATATCTTATGTTGTTTTCCCTCTCGGGCACTTGGGAGTTATTATACTGCCTATAATAGTCTTGTTTCAGCAAAAGGAAGTTTTGCTTTCCTTTTTATGCTGTGTAGGGAAAATATATCCCATAAGTATAGCTGTTCTTAATAGTTTGTGCAAACCCTCAGCCAATCAAAGCACCGCTAGCATCTAGTTATTTAAGAGAAATTTTAAAATAATAGATGAGGCACAACACTACTTGAGAAGATATTATGATATAAAGCAAACTGCCTAACTGAAAAAAAAAAAAAGAAAAAAAAAAATGTTTTTTACATCACAGCATACAAACATAGCTTTACATTTCTTTTACATGTATTTAAATTTATGCATGTGGCCGATGATTTTATTCAAAGTTACTTACGGTGCATTCTACACATTTTGTTAGTCTGTGTGTTTCCTGGAAATCAAACCCATGACCTTGACATTGCTAGTGTCATGGCCCAGCAGTTGAGCTACAGGAACAAAATGTACCGTTTGCATACAGCCCAGGTCACTGTGGAGTCCTTTGCACGTCCCATTGTGCGGCTGTGACTTTGCATGCCTGGCTCTGTACATTAACCTTCAAAACAGCAGTAAATTCTCAATTCTCTGGATGAAAGCGGCAATCTGCTCTCTGCGGAAGTGTACGTTGCTTGCTTCTGAGGATGCTGGTCTTATACTGCACTTGGGTAAGGGTTGCACTATTAAGTAAACAGCAATGGTTGAATATCCATCATTTGAATACAAAACTAGATTTTTACTTCTACAGAAAAAGTGTGAGTTGTGTCTGCCCATGCAACACTCACCACCAAAATTGTGTGTGTGGATGACTGCCAGGGTGTTGCCATATGTTTTCAAACATATGCTGTTTGGTGCTGTGCAGTGTTACTGAGAAAATATAGTCTTTTTAAATTCTCAGGGGGTCCTGAGAGTCTGGGTTGAGGGGTTCAGAAAAGGTTGATGATCTGCATTCAATAGTTGGATTCTGAAAGACACTTAACTTTCAGCTACTTGTTGATGTAACCACACAAATCATTGGATAAGAACAACAATTTAACTGACCTAAGCTGGATGGTGGCACTATCATCTTCTGTAGAGCTGCTTCACAGCTAAATCACATCTTACAACATCAACAGTGGTATTGAACTGAACTGAATCAACACTGAACTGACTTAAGCTGAATTGATCTGACTGAAGCTTATTGATCTAAAGTGAAACTGTCAGTCAGGTTAGACACCATATTGAATTTAAAGGGTCCTATTATGCTTTTTCACTTTTTCAACTTTAGTGTGTAATGTTGCTGTTTGAGCATAAAAAAGATCTGCAAGGTTACAAAGCTCAAAGTCCACTCTAAAAGGAGATATTCTCTATAACAGAAAACACTTTAAGAACCACAACAAACAGCTCATTCAGATTACAGTGCACTTCTTCTGGATATTGTGGCACCACAAAGCCATTGTCAGGGTTATGATAAGTTCTTGTCCTTGTGTTCGTTGCGTTTTCAGTTGGCTTATTCCCCTGTGACCTAGTTTCTCCAGTAGTCTTCGTCCGTTCTTAGTCATTATTGGTTGTGTGTGTACTCCTTGTCAGCCTGATTTTTAGTTATTATTAAAATCATATTGTTTAAAACTTCATTCTCCAGTCTTCATCTGCCTGCCTGCTACGCAATGTGACAGCCATCTAAATGGCTCAAAATAATCGAAATAATCCCCACCAATGAAATGGCGAATGGTTCGCCAATCACAATGTACTGGGCCAGCTAACCTATCAGTATTTCAGAAGGAGGGGCTTCAGTGAAGCAGGAACTAAACAAGCCATTTTAGACAGACTGGGAAGAGGAATATGTGAAAAACAGTGTGTTTTTGGAACAATCAAGCATGGAAATCTATTCTAGTACATCCCAAAAACCAAATCAAAGCTTTGTAAAAGAGCATAATAGGATCCCTTTATCATGGATGAAAACAAGACTGTGAGGGATAGACTTTACAATAATTTTTACAACTCACAACTTTCAAAACAGTTTTATGGAGTTTTACTCTATTGAAAGTTGTTTAGGGAAGCTATTTCGTCAGCTGAACAATCAGCATGTTGTTAAACAACAATACAGTCCACTGAACGCACTTCTATCCCTCACAACCTCATTTTCATTCTTGTCAAAAATTAAATATGGCACTACCTTGACTGAGGTCTATTGTCTTTTCGAGCTGCTTTACAGTAGAATCCGAGTTGAGTTCCCATAACTGGTTCAACTTATATTTGAATTATTTACCTGTTTATCTCTGTGAACCTGCCTTCACAACTGTATTGTATAAAGCGTTATAGAAATGATGATGACTTAACTTGACTAATAGACATTCATTAAATATGCATCAATCCACAATTAGTTTACACCCTCCTGATTGCCTGTAAAACAATAATTAGCAGCAGAATACATGTCTGACCTCACAATTCACAAGGATTGGAAAACACGCTGAAATTGCTAGCAGGATTCTGGTGGGCAGTGCAGAAGTCCATTTTCAGGCAGTCCCAGTCTACTGGATCCACCTGCGAAGCCCTGCTCACTGACATTGGCAGGTTGCATTCTGGGAATCCATCTGGTGGCACCACAGACAGGAGGAAACCTGCTAATTAGCTCTCTCTGTAAAGGGGCTGGGTCGAAGCGAATTCCCAGCTGTCATTAAACATACTCGGAAAGGGGGAGAAGGATGAAAAACACCAGGGATCCAATGCTCTAATTCCTCTTTTTAGACGAAGGGAGAGCCAAGGATCAGTTTGTGTTACGCTATGCGCGCTTGATACGCAGAACCTCTGTGAAATGCACCGCCGAGTAAAATGCTGGTTCATTGGGATGTGTGTGCTGTAATGAATTGCTCTATTGTCGCTTTCCGCTGCTTTTGAAAGAGGAAAATCCCTTGGTGTCACCTTTGGCACACCTTCTTTTCAAACCCCCGCAGAGCCTCATAGAGACAGAAGGCTTGAAATCACACGAGGTACTAAAGTAGAGCGCAAATGACAGAACAAAATATGCAGAAATATACATAATAGCTCTCCGATGACTGACTTGCGGTTAGGCGACAGCAACAAACACGCTTTAAGTGGCGCGAGTCCTTTTGGAGGAAAATATAAAGGCCGGAAAAGCTCCACTTTGGCGATTAAAGCTCGCACACTGAGAATTCTCAGTCCTTTTTCCCTTGAGCAATTGTGTTTACACACATGGCCTGCGCAAGCATTCTCATTCAATGATTAAATTACTGTTTTATCCAGGAAACTATAGCAGCCATTCAGATCCAAATGACTTTAATCTCGGCGCTCCGGTTGCCCAGTCACCGAGTCGACAACGACTGCTCGGAATTCTAACGCTGATCACCTGTCTGCATCCCGCCAATCAAACGTTTCATGGGCCGCTCGGGGCAGAATTTGCCTTCGTTCGTGAATAAACTGAGCAATGAGATTTCTGGGATGTTCCCACCAGATTTATAAACAATAAATATGTAAATTGAAAAAAGCAAGCATTTATATAATCATAGAACAGGAGTGAAATGAAGTGATCTGGATGTAATGGCACTCTCTTGAATACATATCATTAAAACCCAACATTTAAACCCAACATCAAAACCCACCTTATAATGGACATGTTTCTGCAGTGTAAGGGTGGCTGTCACATAGGGAAGTTGTCATATGTTTTTTTGTTTGTTTTTTTTTTTTTTTTTTTTTGTGCAACATATTTCATGAAATAAATACTGAAATAAATTGATATAACTGATAAATTTAATGTAATATCATTTCAATTGTAATTATTTTTTAGTAGTATTTGTTGCACAGATTTGTATATAATAAACTTGTGAGCTATATTCCTCTTTGCTTTAATCCTCCATTAATATTGTTTCATTATGATGAAATAAAATAAATTGTACTTAATTACAGTATATATTTTGGTATAGTACATCATTGACAAGAAATAAACAAATTAATATTTAAAATATCAAACACATTAAAGGAGTTTAGAGGGCAAATGTTTAATTGTCCTACAGAAAAAAAAAAAAAAAAAATTGGAGTCAGGGCAAGCAGTCACATTTGTTTTACATATTGACAATGTTTGCTGTCCAAAACAAAGATTTTTTTTATTTTTTTTTATTTTTTTACAGTAAATAAATAAATAAATAAAATGAATAGATATGAATGGCAGATTGTTATTGTGACAACATGCCCCACTGCAGTAACTACTAGGTTATGGTATATATAGACATTTTCTTTCAAAAAGAAATCTACCAAGAAAAAATATTTCCACAAGTACAGACTGTTACATCTAGCCCTGGGCTCCCTTACAAGGCACACATCAATTAGCCGTAATGAGATTGCTTTAGTGTTTGTTATTTTGTTATTCTGTTCTTTTTTTTATATGGCCTTATTGGTTTTATATTGTGGAAATGCAATTCACATAATTCAATAGCAAAAAAGCTCTCTATAGATGTCCTGGAAAGCAGGGTTACTCACACCCCCTTTCTCCTGCATGCAGCATGTGTGTGCGCTTTTCGGTTTCCTAGTAACCCGCGCCTGTGCTGGCGTTCCCGAACACTCAAGCGTGTCCGCGCAGCGCGCACTCGTGAAGCTCGTGTGGGGAGCTCACGAACACGCAGGACCAGAGCATCAGGATCATACGCGTAGGAAAAACACGAGAATGTGACTGGAGTGTACAGGATGAAGGATGCGTTCGCTGGAAAAGGTCACACGAATTGCATGAAGAGCGGTGGGAGGAAATCTTAACACAACTACCACGGATTACCACTAACGCACACGCATCACGGCTTCTTTTTTGTAGGGAACAGGAATACCAGGAATGGGGGATTTGATATTTCACCAAAGCAGGTGAGTTGTTTGTGAGGATAATGCTTGTTTGTGAGGAGAAGTTATTAGTCACCATACGAACGGACTGTAGCGGTGTTACGCACCGCTATATGTTTTATCCCAATATCTGTTGTGTCAGGATTGCCACTTAACAATTGGGTGAACTTCAGTGTTCCTTGCGTCTGTGGTGTGGAGATGTGCAGTTCCGTAGATGAAGAATATGTGAAGCGGGCTTGTTGAAGTGAACTAGGCAGGCTGCGATGCCGGTAAAAGTAACAGGAGATGAGGATGAGGATCCTTTGCACTTGTTACACCCCATCTGCACTGGAAGCGAGCGACGCGACACAACTAGAACGCCCCCAGAAGCGCGCAGAAGAGACAGCGTTGGAGCTTTCTAATAGTGTCGCGTCGCGTCCCGTCGCTCGCATAAAAAGTCTTTCATTGGTCCACTTGGTACCGACGTCAGGATTCCATCCGCAACCTTTTGGTGCTTTTCGTAGTTTTGTCGCGTCGCGTCGCTAACAGATGGCGTATCATTTTAAGCGTCTTCCATGTTGCGTTCTTGTTACGCGTGGATTCCATTACGAGCTGATGATTGGATTTATATGTTATTGTAAATTCATTTTCAACATTTCGCAATTATTTCTCATTTATTTGGACATGTTGAATAATGATAACAGTAATAATGTTGAATTCATGGGTTTTAGAAATGTTGCATGCGATATGTGCACATATGCATGTAAATGCATGTTTTTAAAACTTATTTCATAAGATTTCCATATATTTGCATAAGGTACAATGTATATCTAGAGTCAGTGTAACTGATCACTTTTCCCTTTAAGAATTATTTATTTATTTATTTACACTTTTTAAATTGTCCTGCTGGGCGACTTCTTCAGTACAAATATGCCATACAGTCTCAACTAATATGAGCTCATAAAAAGTGCATGTGTGAAAATTCAACAGATCGTCTTAATGTTTGGTTGTTTCATACGAACAAAAATGCTCTGAAAATTCATGTTATGACATGTTAAAATGGCTGGTGTTAGGGCTTCTCATATTTTCATTGAAGACAGTCTCAATTGGCTTTGCAGTTTTAATTTCAAGGACTAGACTGTCAAACTGTAGTTTAAAAGACTTGGGAGACGATTTGCACTGAATTGCAAAGCAGAGAGAGAAAGAAAAAGAAAGAGAGAGAGAGAGATGTGCCTCTGAGTTGTCATGGTGATTTGGTGAATAAGCAATTGTCCGTAAAGGCAACGTATTAAAAGGGATTGCTGTTGCCATTCCCTATCAGTGAAGAGCATATTTCAGCTCTCACTTCGAGAAGGGCTGGAGTTGGGTTAGGGTTAGGCTTATTTCGTCGTGAGAAAACACACTGCAAGTTTAGTGATTGTGATTGGTCCAAGCGGATGGTATCTCCAAAGAAAGCCTAATTCCGTAGCCCTGCCATTCACGCTGGTTTATCTTGTGTTTTTACGGAGAGAACCTATTTATGTGCTCTGGCATTTAGTGTCTTGAAGGATTATGCACGGTCCTGCTTTTGAATTTTCTCCCTCTACCAATGTCTTTATTTGTATTTCGGCCTCGTAGACTGGTATTTTTGAAGTAGACGCTGATTTAAATGCATTCTGAATGACACATCCAAGTTCAGAGCTCTTTGCATCGATGAGATGTCTGCTTTTAAGTTAAAGTTGTTAGAAACAGGCTGGTCTTTTTCATACAGATCAGATAAATCCAGAACAACTGTAGCAATTTACAGTACATGAATAGCCTGCACGTTTGGTCTTATACACTGAAAAATTCAAGAGAAGCGAAAATGCATTAGGTATTATGTAACATTTTAATTTCTCCTATTTTGAAGACTGTTTTCTATGGTTTTGTCAAGCAGGGCATGTTCCTGGATCTACATATGTGTTAATAACAACTAATAAACTTAACCCCATTTTGGGTTAAGGTTATTAGTAGCATTACCGTCAAAAGATCCGGGAAAATGTCCTATTTGACAAAATCACTCTCTTCCATCTTTCCCACAGTTTGATGTAGGATCAAAGGGATTTAGTATCATGGTCAATATATCTTAAATAAATATTCTGCTACAAATCATTGCTAGCTACTGGGTTTTCCTGTTTTCATTGTTACTGCAATTTTTCATACACTGAATGATGGGAACGCTCTGATGTCATTCTTAAAAACAGAACTGGAAAATTAGAAAACAAGAAAAGCCCCATAGCATCAACTGTAGTCTTTCACTGTTAGATCAAATCATGTGATCTGTTCTCTGAGTCACCTTTATTGACCTCCATGGTTGAAAAACACTGGACTATTGCCATCACTCAGATGAAGGTCACTCAGAAGACAGTAATTCATCTGCCTCTGTGTTTCAGCTTAAAGTGTCTGAACGCAAAGTACTGCAGAACCTGCTAGAGAACGCAAATGATAACTGATCTGGTTTTCTGTGTCAGTTTATCTGCTGAATCTGAACTGAATGAATATCTTTTTGAAGGGTTTTCTTTCTTTCTTTCTTTTTTAGAAATGAGAAAAAACTCATGCATTTATTTTATTTAATTTTATTTAATTTTATTTAATATTATTCCAGATAGACAATGAAGGCTTACATTTGACAGCTTTATGAGTAAGTCATTAAATTATTTAAAAAAAAAAAAAAATAAATAAAAAAACAGGAGAGAAAAAGGAATTTATTATTATTATTATTAATAAAACATGAATAAAGGTGATTATTATTATTATTATTATTATTGTTGTTGTTTTGCACTGTAATTTTATTGTCATGACAATTAAACAAAATTTTGTCAGTAATGTATTAAATCAAAGAAGAGTATAACTGGATACTCACTGGATAAAGTTATTTATAAAAAAAACTTTGCGCAATAAATACTACCATGACAAATAATTACAATTTATATATAGTTACAGAAATTTAATTTCAGTTATTTTTTATTTCAATTATATTTTTGACTTTTTACAATAAATATGTTGCACAAATAAACAAATAAACAAACAAACCAAAAAAACGCAATTTAATGAATGAAGACATCAGGCAGAAGTCACCGCTTTTTTAATGGACTTACTTGAACATGTTTGTCCTGGCACTGTGTGTTCAGACTGTGCAAAATATTGATACACGATATGCTGACCATTTCTCTAGCAATACCTATTTTAGTCTAGTTTAGTCTATGATCTTACCCAAATACAGTGCCTACATACTTTTAAACTAAAATGGATGACTTCCTGTCTTTAACACCAGCCCAATGATACACAAACCCCAGCGTAAATAGCAGAAAAAGATAATAGGCTTGATTTTACAGATCATTTCAACTTCCATATTCCTTTTGCTTTTATTCAGAGCTGAGTTTAATGGCAGTCTGCAGGATGTGAGCTGCCATTGCCCTTTGAAAAGACTGCTGGTGTGTGCTAGGTGCAACACAATGTTTGTCTTTGTGCTTTAACTGGCATGTGAATGCATTTGTATCAAGCACACAGACATGCACACTTTAATAGCCATTTCAAAGATTTAATGTTGAGCAGTATTTTGCACGCATGTCTTTCAAAATGTCTCCTTGTGTCCTCTACAAAACCGCTGAGATTTTCTGTCAATCAGACAGGTCAGTCCAGGCTTACTTCAATGAAAAAGGTTTTTAGAGGAGCTTTAGGCATTTGTCGGAGGCAACAAAAAAATTGGTGAGGTAATTCAAATCTTCTCGAATAAACTAGTAACTAGGTGGTGTGAAAACAGATTTGTTTAAAGGCTAAAAGGGAAAATCCTGTTGAAAAGATAAGCCTACATATCCACTTCATATCAGTCTCTTGGCAAGCGAGATGCCACTAAAAAGCAACAGGAATGGAATCTAAATGTTCTCGGCCAGCATTCCACTGACCTTGTCTCAAAAGATCTCTTATACTCCCATAAAGCAGACTAAAGCACTGCACTTTCCAAAAGGACAAGGACGCCTTTATTCCAGGCTCCTTATTTTTGTTCTATTTACCAAAGGGTTGGACAAATGACCTTGCATCAGCTATTTTGTAATGTTATACAAATGTGAGGGTTCTGCTTTGGTTCATACGACTGACATGACTGCGTGTTGCAAGGTGCATCAAAAGCGTGAGGTTACAGGGGAAAGGCATGAAAAAAAAACAGAATGCAGACTTGGGAAAGACAATGAAGGCCTGTCTTTTTAAAAGTCATGGTCAGTATCAGAAGTAAAGGGAAATCAGGAGATGCAGAGCAAAGTCAACTATGATGTTTTTTTTTAGCAATATACAGGATGACATTTGGCAACAACAACAAAATCCTTTTCCTAAAAATGCTAGTTAATGTTATCGCATTGGATTAAAATGCATATTGCATTTTTTCACACAAGGTATAACAGTGTCCCAAAAGAAGAATGTGTGTGTCTGTCTATCATTAAATATTGGATTTAATCTTTGTACCAACTTGTTTTCTTTCAGTTAGCATTTTATTTATTTATTTATTTATTTATTTTAAGAATTGATTGATCTTAAGATGGGCTATTTGCTTATAGTTAACTTATAATAACTTAGTCAGATATATTAACTTTTAATAAATTGTGTTAAAATCATTTAGTATTAGACATGGAAATTAATTTCTATATAAATGCACCAACCTGCTGTAAACTGTAAAGTTAGGCTAATGATCTATATTCATTACACTGTAAAATGAACGTTTTAATTCAGTGTTAGTTTGCCATTTCTTTATTTTGAAATTTACATTCAATTTCAAATTTCAAAAAATTTCATACAGAAAAAGAGGTATTCTCCACGTAACTGTGGTCGAATCACTGCAGTGTCTGAAGTTTTTATTCTAAGAATCTGGAATACTTACAGAGTATTTAGTATTCATATATTTTGTAAAGAATATTTATAGAATATTGAAACTGTATGCTGTTGACAGAGAATATTGATTGCATCATCATTTGGTTCAATTAGTTCAGTCATTATTTCACATAAAACTCAAACAGCAGTGCTAGAGTAGACCTTAAATCAGCATGACAGCATATTACACACAGAGGCAGTGAGAGCCTCTATTGGTTGTTTCATGCTTAGAAGAGTCGGCTCGAAAAATGCATCATGCTCTGTCTATCTGGAGACACAGAGAAAGAAAGAAAGAGAGAGTGTAGAGAATGGGAGAGATAGCTCCATAATGGCAGCATTCAAAATTTTCTGAATATGTATATATCACCAGTGTTGGGGGTAACGCATTACAGGTAATGCGAGTTACATAATATTATTTTTACTTTTTCCAAGTAACTAGTAAAGTAACGCATTACTTTTAATTGACAAGAAAATATCTGAGTTACTTTTTTCAGTTAAGTAACGCTAGTTACTTTTCCCTCCATTTATTGATTAAAAGCTCTCCTGTCCTCATGTTGAGAGAAATTTTAAGATGTTAGTTATAAAATAAATGTGAACATGCATTAATTCATCTCACTCACATAGAACAGATTCAGTATTCCTCAAAATTAATAAAAACAGTGAAATTCAGCTCAGAATATGATGCAAACCTGCAATAATTAAATATGTTAAATAATACATATATCCTTTATGCATTTAATCCCATTTTATTAACCAATGTCTTTGCTGTGACCTTCGATGATCCAATTCAACCATACTAATAAGCAAAAAGATAATCTAACATTTGTTTTCCTTTTTTTATTGCTGAAGAGTTGACATTTTTTTCTTCTGCGGTCTACTGTACAGACGTGAATTTACTTTTCTCAAAGCCTGAGGTTTTTGGTGAGAAAAGGCTTTTACATCTGCCAAAAGTAGAACTTTTTATAATTAAAACAAACAATCAAGCCCTGCCCAGATTTAAAAAGTAATGGAAACGTAAAGTAACACATTACTTTCCATAAAAAGTAAAAAAGTAACGTAGTTAGTTTTTTTTAGGGAGTAACTCAATATTGTAATGTATTACTTTTAAAAGTAACTTTCCCCAACACTGTAGACCAGAAGGGTGAAGAGGTTGTATCTATGTATTTATTTATTTATTTGATGTTAAGGACAGCACAGACGTTGTGCGCTGGAGTTCTTTGGATAAATGAACAGAGATAAGGCCCTGAGAGGCTGTTCCCAGAGGCTATCATTGATTCCTCGGGGCAGCCTTTTAAGGAGCTTAGTAAAAGCTGCTAGCAGGAACACCATGTAGAATAGCGCAAATGGGCCACATCTGAACGCCTCCATCAAACCTATATGTGGGTCACAACCATTAGGGATTTAATAGCAGTTCTTTTCTTCATCCTTTTGTTAATTTTATAAGGTACTAATGGGTAGCACACTGTAACAAAAAATCCTGTTAAATTTACAGTTCAGAACTGACTGCTGTGGTTGCCAGAAATTCAGTGTGAACAAAAGTACAGCACAGTACATGAAAAGTACAGTACATGAAAATGTACAGTTTGGTGTATTAGCCATATATATCACGTCAAATGCTAAAATATTAATATGCTATTATTGCTGAACTAATAAAAGCTGCTTTGTATTTAAAGGAGTTTACTTCCAGAACAAAAATGTACAGATAATGTACTCACCCCATTGTCATCCAAGATGTTCTTGTCTTTCTTTCTTCAGTTGTGAAGAAATTGTTTTTTGAGTAATGTTCCCCATATAGTGGACCTCTATGGTGCCCGTGAGTTTGAACTTTCAAAATGCAGTTTAAATGCGGCTTCGAAGGGCTCTAAACGATCCCAGCCTTAACCTTATCTAGCAAAAAGATTGGTCTTTTTAAAAACAAAAAAAACAAAAAACAAAATGTATATACTTTTTAAACTCAAATGCTGGTCTTGTCTAGCTCATGCCAACTTCAAAATCAGCCTATGACGCTATTTTACCTTTTTTGTTAAGGGCATTTGACCTTCTTTGGAGTTGGAGGAGAAAATGAGATGGGAGTTTTTCAACATACCCAAACTGTCATGAACTGGAATGCACACAGAGTTCACACACAGCTAGACATGACAAGCATTTGAGGTTAAAAAGTATATACATTGTTATTTTTTTATTTATTTATTTTTTTAGGAAAAACAATTGTTTTGCTAGATAAGACCGTTATTCCTTGGCTGGGATCATGTAGAGCCCTTTGAAGCTGCATTGAAACTGCATTTTGGAAGTTCAAATTTGCGGGCACCGTAGAAGTCCACTATATGCAGAAAATCCTCAAATGTTTTCCTCAAAAAAAACCCCAAAAACATCATTTCTTTACAACTGAAGAAAGAAAGACATGGACATCTTGGATGACAACAGGGTGAGTACATCATCTGTAAATTTTTGTTCTGGAAGTGAACTACTCCTTTAACATTTATTTAAAGATTTCGCCCCCATGACCCATAGCTAATAAACATGGGCTTATAGTGCTATTGCTTACACAAACACAAAACACATGATACTACAGTAAAGCAATAATAGATACAAAGTAAAAACTGTTAAAGAAAGCATTGTACATAACTGATTTAAAAATAAGAAAGCATACAACAAATGAAAGGGGTCATATGATGCAATTTCATGTTTTCCTTTGTCTTTGGAGTGTTACAAGCTGTACGTGCATATATAAGATCTGTAAAGTTGCAAGTCTCAAATCCAAAGAGATATTCTTTATAAAAGTTAAGACTCAGCCACGCCTTCCTAAAACAGCTCATTCAAACACGCCCCCCACATGTCTATGTCACGGTGTGGGAAGATTTGCAGAACAGCGCCCAAATGTATACACAAAGAAAAAAGTCATAACTTTTATTTTCACTGTAGTATAGTTGCAGCTGCCGCCATGTTGTGGAGACGCTGTGTGTTTCGTTGTGAAAGCGAAAGTGCTTTGTGTGGCCTTCCAAATGAGTACACAACTAGAAATCAGTGGTTTAGTTATATTTACAACAGTGTTCCAGAACAGTACAACGCAAATATTCGAGTGTGTGTAGCGCATTTTACAGAGGACTGTTTTCTCAACCTGGGAGAGTAGCTGTGCACACTTTAAAGTGGGGCAATTCCAACTTTGCAAGGACAGTCTTGCACTTCTGACTCACAGCCTGTAAGTACATTTTATATTTAAGAATTTGCAACTGGCTATTAAAACGTGAGTTTGGAGCAGTGTAGAGTAGTGCTTGTTGTTTTTCATTTCTACGATCACAAATGCAGACATGGTGTTATGTTGCGTGGCGTAAAACATGTAAAAAGACAGTATGAGTCATTATAATCAGTAATTATGTCCTCACTGGATGCAACAAATGCCTCATTTCTAAAGGGTTTTATTGTTTTTGTCTTGTCGCGCCAGGACACGGCATCACATCATGGTAGGGCCGTAACACGCTGAGGTATTCGGCCAATCATGTCGCACTGGTTAGCTAGCTCATCATTTTCAGAATGATGAGCTTTGTTAAAAATCGATGCATTTCAGAAAGGCAAGGCACCTCAAATCACAAGAAACCTCAAACCACGTAAATACATTGCATTATACCAAATTCACAAAATAATGTTCTTTTTAGGAACATCATATGACCCCTTCAAAATATGCAAACACACTTTATTTTTTGGTCCAATTCTCACTATTAACTAACCATTAACTATGACCTTAATAAACTCCTAATTTGCTGCTTATTAATATTTGATAAGGTGCTTGTTAAGGTTAGGTGTGGGTTCTAAAATATGGTCATGCAGAATAAGCTTTATTTTATAAGTACTAATAAACAGCCAATATGCTAGTGATACACATGCTAATAAGCAACTAGTTAATAGTGAGACTTGGACTATAAACTGGTCTACATTGGTCTAAAAAATGTTGCCAAATATGCAAGTACGAGGCATCTCACAGGAACATCCAGAATGTTTGAAATTCCACCAATATAAATCTAGTCATAAACTTTTTATTTTATGAACCAGTATTGAACCAGTTAAACTCTACCAGTCAACATGGAGCAGCTTACAAGATGCAAACAGATCACATAAAAAATAAATAAATAAATAAGTAAAATCATAAATTAAAAGGGAGCCAATTCTTCGAATTTGAAAAGAAGAAGAGGCAAAAGAAGTAAAGCAAGTAGTGTGTGATTCTGAAGACAATGTTATTTGATTGTGTATGTGACATAAATTTCAGTAATGGGTTTTCACCCTAGGCAAAGAGTTCTAGAGACCCCAGTGTTTCATGTCTGCGGCTGGGGTCCCACTGTATTTTCATCTCCTCTTTTCTATTCAGAGTTTTCAAGCAAGGTCAAGTTGTACATACAACCCATTACTGAGGAATTAACATACAAAAGCCACCAAGCCTTGTCAAACAAGAGCTGAGAGTAGAAGGTCAGGGTATGCTGAAGCACGGTGGCCCTGTGAAGTGGAAAACAGGGTGATAAATGAGAGCGTTATGTCTTGCGTATGTTAACGGATTGAGACGCTAGCTCATGGAGAGTGAGCGGCTGCAGTAATGCTGCGGATTATTGAAGTCTCTCCAGCTCTGGTCAGCCAGACCATTTGCTCCAGGGTTAGAGAGTGCAGATAGATGCATGCTGCTTGGTTTGCAGTGGGCAGCAGGGTTACCCAACACATCAATCCTGTACTCCATCACATACAGAGACTGTTTACTGAACACTTACTCAGCTGTGATAAAAGTGGGAGGGTGAGACCTTTGAAGTAAATATGTGTTAAAATAACCCATGATTCCATCTGCATTCAGGGGGTTTACGTGACGTATTTGCAGCATTAGATACACTGATATTTCTCTGTAGTTGTCAGAAGATCTGACTGCTTGTATAAATTGGATTTCTAAGTCAAACAACTGCTAACGTGATCATTGCTATTACTGTTTCTCGTATGCATACTGTAAAACATGTAACCAATCAGCATCAGCAGGCGTATGATATGGAGGAGAAAGAACAAGCAAGAGGGAGATTTGACGAAAGACTGCTGATTAGACAATGCAAAAGAGAAAATCTCAGAAGAGCATCACTGGAAATTCCTCTCCATATGTGAATAACACTGGTTTTTAGTTTCATTGATTGTTTAGAGCTGCTGTGCCGTTGGCTACTAACAACAAACGTTTGTTTGTATTTACTGTTGTGTACTGTACGTTCATTATTTGTGCTTGCTTGTCATTCGTTCATCATCTGTGCTTTATTGTTTTTGAACCATTATTTTGTTGCATGTCTGCTATGATAAGCAGACATTCACTCTTGCATTCATGTGTGTAAAAGCAGGCCAGCTAGTGAGATTTGTGCAGGCAAACCCCTGATCTCAAGAGGTGCGCTGACGACTGCTAGAAAATGTGCTGTTTAGCGTCATTGTTAATGCATTCACCTTGCATACTGGCGATCAGGGGTCAAGACTGACTCGAAGCAGGGAGGTTACACGCTTAAAAATAAAGGTGCTTCAAAAGATTCTTCAAGCGATGCCATAGAAGAACCATTTTTGGTTCCACAAAGAACCATTCAGTCAAAGGTTCTTTAAGAACCAATTCTTGCTTACCTTTTTATAATCTGAAGAACCTTATTTGCCACAAACAACCTTTTGTGAGACAGAAAGGTTCCTTGGATGTTAAAGGTTCTTTATGGAACCATTTAGACAGAAAGTGGGGCAATAAGGAAAGGGTGTGTTTGTTTGGGTTGATTTCAAATGTCAACAATGTCCAGCAGCATTTTGGGAAAATTGCTTATTGCAGCTTGAATGTGTGTTGTGTTATTTTATGGTTGTATGTGTTACCATGATGGTGTTTTGTGTTTGTACATTGTCTGTGTATGTATATATATATATATATATATATATATATATATAGTTTTTATATAGTTTTTTTTTTCAGAGATATTGTAGAAATCTAGTATTATGAATAATTTCGACCTTTAGTATGACCTGTAGACTTCATTGAATCAAGTATACACCATCTAATCTCCATTCATATGATAGTATTAATATTTAATTATTTGGTGTTCCTCCAAGATTCTCAGAGATAAGCACGCAGAACCTCGCCTGCATGATAACTCACTTCACTTCCACATGCAATATTAATATATTTTGATCATTACACTGACCCTAATTTTATGCTAGCATGACATTAATGGAGTACATTCATTTTACCTTAAATATAAGGTCATTCCATCTCAAGTGGTCTGAAAATTGTAAAGTTGGTTGCAGTTTTGATCCTGTACTCTTTCAAAAGATTATTTTTTTATTAATAGAGCCTTCTAATGTATTAGAGTGAAAACACAGAAATCTATAAAATTCCGTCAATGGCGGGGAAAGAGTTAACTTTCCTAATATTTCAAAACTGGTGGGTTTGCAATACCAATTCACAGAAGTATGCATTTACACATTTTTCATAAAGCACATTTTTCTGAAGGAAGATGTGACAATTCATTGTAACAGTTTATGATTTATGATCATAAATTCTTACACTGTTTTGCAAGGGTTTTGCAACTGATTTACATTGGAATTAATTTGGCTCGTATTCCATGAAAGAGTCCCGCAGTCTTTAATAAAGAGCCTCTAAAGTTATTAAAAGTTGTCATACTCCTTGATAGTTTGTGGCTGGTAGCACTGATGTGTCTTCTACCGAAGTCTATTTTTAACTAAGGCCAGGTTGGCAAGGCCTTTTTAAAGACAGTCCTTGTCCTTTACGGAGCTTACAGCCCATCTGTGCACTTCCCAAAACCACCTTGCTTATTAGAGTAGCCTATTCCCCTGTGACGACACGACCATATCAGCATAAAGAGCACACATTCCAGAATATTAATGAGACATTAATCTGTCACAAGCAAGAGCATGTAAATGAACGTGTGAAATGTGTTCTTGTTTTCCCTGATTAGCTGGAATGATCTTTAGAGAGACGAGCTGCCCAGAATTTGCCCTAAATTTGGCACAACCCGAAAATGGGTTTGTGCCCCAAATTTCCCTAGGAAAATATTTTAATATGAAATCACAGAAAGAGAGAACATATGCCAAAAATGAATAATCAATTATCAACCTACCTCCCTGGAATGCCATGATGCTAATACTGTTGTTTATATTTTGTTCTTAATAAATCTTAATACGTTTGTATTGTCTCGCATAAAGAAATTTCCACAGGCTTTGGAATGACATGAATGTGAGTAAATCATGATAGAAGTGTAATTTCGGGGTGAACTATTCCTTTAAAGTGCTCTTGTGTGCATTATAAAACTGCCTAATGAGCCGTCGGTTCTTTAATTAGGTTATTTGCGTTGCTGCATATTGAATCTTTAATATCGCCACATATAGAAGCTTACCTCAGAATTGAGGTCATTTCAAAAATAGACGGCTGGATTTAGTCCCTAAGAAGTGTACAGCGATGAATTTGTCGTTGTGGGTCAGTGTCACAGTGGTCTGGGTGAAGGAGACAAGGAAATAGAGTCATTACGGGAAATTCCCAAGCCTCTGTCTGCTTGGCAAAGACAGCGCTACGTGTCTGGGGAACGTTAGATTATGTTTGAATTGTCATCCAAAGAGCAGACAGACCGGCTGCATTGTGTATCCTGCAATTTCTTTGCCAGAATCAAGCTAAATTGATCAGTCTATCAGCACTTGCTTTGAAACATGTAATTTGCAAAAACAGAAATCAGGTATTGCATTGTAGTCTAAAGCCACTGGCAACCACACCACTGATCTGAACAAATGTGTCATTTGCAGCTTGTGGCTATAATGTGTACGGCTTACCTCACGTAGGGCGTCTCAAGTATATGTAGGTGCACATGGGAGATGGAGAATGAATAGGGGACTGAAGAGGCTACGAAACAGAAAAGTGAAATGGAGGACGGGGAAAGAGGCTTTGAAGATGATAGCTACGATGTAATGAGCCTCTTCATGTGCAAACAGGTGATGCGATGGCAGGATGTTCTCATATTGTTATATTTTTGCATGCAGTGTGGTGAGTAAATGGGACTATGTGAAGTGTAGCGTAAGAATTCTTGTTTTAAATTCAGGTAGTTTCACCTAAAAATTGATAGCAAAATATACCCACACATGAAACCGCACACTACTGAATATACGGTATTAAGTTGCTGTGAACCATTAAATGGTTACAGTGTTACTATTCATTTTGCCATTAAAAAATGATATTAATTTTAGATTTAAAGCTGACATGAAACAACTTATGTTATTTCCATTAAGTGACATATTTCTGAGTGAAGCAGGTTATTAAATGAGAACAAGAAACTGGAAGGTTCTGTGGAAAATAACATTAATAATAAATTATAAAAGGGAAGGAATAGTTTGGGACTCAATTTGGAAAGAAAGTAATTTCAGAAAAAAAAATCAATTGTTCCTATAGTTTTAAAAATGAGGTAATATAGACATTGCACTCACAAAGTACTATAAAAAGTATTGTTTTAGTACTATTCATAACTAACAATACAGAATGTTACATGACATTTTAGAATAGTATTAATTACTGTACCTGTGTATTGACTGACTGATTGATTGATTGATTGATTGATTGATTGATTGATTGATCCGGAAAGAAATACCCTGCACTGATGAATCATTCACAGTAAGACCAGGAACAAATATAAGACTGTAGATACAATTAATTTTGTGTAGATTATTTTAAATGTATTATGTTAAAGTGAATTTAAATCAACAATCATTTTAAGCGTTAGGAAGTTGCACCATTGCCTGGGAGCTAGAAAGCTTTATTTGTTCATCATTTATCTGTGCAATGGAAATGACTGTAGGAAATGTAAGTATATTGGAATAAAATGAGACACTTGTTTTCATGAGTCGTGAAGAAATAATTCATGCAGAAATGAAACTTCTGTCATCATTTACACTCCCTCATGTTGTTCCAAACCCGTATGACTTTTTTCCTTCAGTGAAAAGCAAAAGGCAGAATGTTGTTATAGACAGAATGTCAAGACTGATAGACGCAGTCACCATTCGCTTTTCTTTGTATTGAAAAAAGATGCAACGGAAATAAACTGGAGCTATCAGTCCCTAACATGCTACCAAACATTTCCTATTGTGCTTAATGGAAGAAAGCAAGGTGAGTAAATGATGACAGAATCTTTATTTTTGGGTGTGCTGTCCCTTTAAGGACGCAGTATTTTCACCCTATATTCCCTTCAGTCAACAACACTCTAATCCCAGTTTTACTGGATGTGTTTTCCTCAATACAATCAGCAGATGCTCTTGATTTGCAGGAAAACTGACAAGCACAAGGTTCATCTTGTGTTCTCTCATTATACATGCTTTTTACAAGGCACACTCAAGATTTCTGTTTGTAGATGTTTTTCGTGATGTTTCAAACTAGAACATGGAAGTGGACCATGTCTGTGAACCAAATGATCAATATTGCTATATAATAATAATAGTATTTATTATTGTTATTATAATCAAACAAAAGGTTGTTGTTGTTGTTTTTAAATGACAACTTTAAAATTACATTAATAATGTCTACGGCTGTCTTCATTTCTTCATTTTCAAACATTAAGCCATCAAACATTCATTTCTATGCAAACACCCACAGATCATGAATAAAAGAACACAGTGCCATGATTCACTCTGAAATACAGATATATTTTGAGTATATATACAGTATATAGAAAAATCACAGCCTTTGTATTTCGTAATCACACTAAGCCGTGCAGCCTTATGGCACAGTATGTTATGTTACATTTTAGAGAAACCTTTCTGAACACTTCCCTGCTACTGTACGCCAAAAATGACTTCAAAGGAGTATGATGATCCAATACTCAGTATTCATAACAGCTTAATACAGTAGGTGATTAAGATTCTGAATGGGCTGAAACTGGTTTTCTTATTAGGCAGTATAAGTTTTTTCTTCGTAATATTTGGAAAAGCGCTCTCGTCAGAAATGCACCTATGATGCCTAATAGCGTTGTCAAATTTAAGCAGCTCGGTAGGTTTTGGTTAGAGCTAGTATGCCGTGTTGTAGGTACAACAATCGCTTAAAACCACTTCCTAAAAACTTGCTTACAGCGGCAGAGATGATACGCTCAGTTTATAGAGCAGACCACGAAAATTTTATTACAAATCTGCTTTGAATACATCCCCATTTCCTCTAATAGAATACTTGGATAATCTGCTCATAGACTTTAATGTTGTCAGACGTATCTGGCATCATCCTTTCTTTGACCCTTGCGTGACCCAGTATCTAAACCACATATGGCCTGACGAATGCTTTTCATTTCATGGAGATGCTTTTACCTTGAATAGCAAGAGTCTGAATAGATGAAATCATGCAAATACTCGGATGTAGTTCCTGTAAAGCCAAGAACGGACGATACATTTGCATGATGGGGCAATTCTGCAGAAATCTCTCTTATTTCAACACAAGGACATTGTGCCCTGCAGTGACGATTGTTCCTCTTCCTCAAATACTTAAATATGCCTGTGAAATTGTTCAAAGCGCATTTATTCTAAGCATGCAATATGTGACTCAACCCATTTTACCAGGGCAGTCTGAGCTTTTGTTGGCAACAGTTTATTGAAATAGGAAGTGGAAGGCACAGAAAGTGTGTGTTACCACAAAAGATGTAGAAACATGTGACATGGCTCCCAGGGGAATGGCGTTCTTTGTCTGTTTGTGGCCCACTTTCTTCCCAACGATGTCCAGTGGTTTATAATGGGTGGAAATGCAGTGATGTAAGTCGGTGACTGGTGGATGAATGGAGATGAAAGCTTTCCAGAGCATGCAAACAAATCAACAATCTCTGGTTCATCAGATTGAGTGATTGCATTGTGATGGCATTAATGCTGGGTGATTCTCTGTATATTGTACTTTGCTGAGGAAAACCATATTGCAATACAATTTCTACAGAGAGTATGATGTTTAGTTTTTGCTGTTTTTATTGATTTTCTTTAACCTTGCATGTTTTTTTTTTTTTTTTTTTTTTTTTTTTTGGGGCTGCCAATGAGATTGCAGTTTGCACATTAGTTCCGCCCACTACCGGAGAAACTGTTCGGCGAGTGAAAAGAGTGAAAATATATCTGTGCTAAACTTATACTTCTCCAACTCACACACTGGCGAGTAAAATCTAAGAATTTTAGACATCAATTAGGCACCTGGAGTGAAGAGTCAGCCATTGTAAAGGGTTAAAATGCATGTTTACATTTAGTCTAGATCTGCAGTAAGCATCATGCGCACAACAGATAGCCTAGCGGGCAAGTGAACTGACATACAGTGCCGTTGCACAACGGGCTTTCCGAGTTTGAATCCTGGCTCAAGGACCTTTCCTGATCCTGCCCCCCTCTCTCTGCTCCACTTCACTTCCTGTCTGCTCTCCACTATCTTATCATAATAAAAAAGGAAACACACAGACAAAAAAAAAAAAAAAAAAAAAAAAAAAAACACAGGAATGTGAGAGCTGTCAGTCAATAAATGGGAAAACAAAATAGCTGGTGCTACTTATTTGAAAAAGGAGCTCAGCTATTTTCTTGTAAATGAAAAAGTTATGTTACTTTACTAGTTACTTGAAAAAAAAAAAAAAATCTGACTCACATTACCCCCAACACTGCTCACCAAAGGCTTTTATTTGATCAAAAATAACAGGAAAAAAACTGATGTTGTGAAGTATTATTACAATTTACAGGGCTTCAGACTGTGACTAAAATGGTCACATTTTTTGCTGAGGTTTGCCGGTGGCGACTATATATATTTACAATTTTCAAGTAACAGCTTTTTTCCTGCTTGTTTTGCGATCACAACTTTTGTATGTTCACGTATTAAACTGACACGATGTGCATCAAGTTCTAGTGGGAAAAAAGACTTTCAAACAGTCCTCATCTTTGCCAAACAGCCGCGTTGACGACACACATGCTAGACGCAGCTCCAGTTGTGCAGCATGAGAGAGTTTGAAAAAGCATGCAAAGTGCTGTCCATTTCGTGCACAACTTGAACAAACTACAACAGGTAAAGCTGTCAGCTGTGTGGATATTGGCAATATCGTTGATAATTCCTGTTCATAATCGATACTATGGCTTCTTGTTACCAAGATCTTAGTCTATATGCTGTGTTCTGTTAATGCGTGGACTTCATATTAGCCTATTTGTAGCGCACTTGCTGTAGTAATCGCAGTAAGCTTCGTGCTTTGTTACTTTTTAATAAACAAAGTATCAGCTTTAAAATTATGGCAAATTCATAACGAAATAAAACAGTAAATACAGTTTTGGTGCTCTTTAACGCAGCAGGCGATCGCTTTGGTGCCTCAGTTCAAGTGGGAAGTGAACCCATTATATCTTTCTCTTTACCACTATAGTACGCGATGAACATGAAATAACATCAAAAGTTAGGCTATTTTTTTCTGTGTCAAACTGTGGAAAATGTGTAAAGGTGTACACCATGACAAAATTTATAGGATGCACTGAGGAGGAATTTAGTTTTCACTTTTCAAGAAAAGGTTAGACATAAACACATGACTGATGACGATTGAAATGTTAAAATGTAAAAAAAAATAATAATAATAATAATAATAATAATAATAATAATAATAAATAAAATAAAACATTTTTATTCAGTGGCACCTAAAAAAAATATAATTTGGTGCCTAAGTTTTTTCTTATTGGATCCGAGGGCTCCTTACTCAGTTTTGTTTTTTTTTTTTGTCTGGAGCCCTCATTTAAAAAAAAGAACTGTTAACTATTTTATTATATTTTAACATGTAATTTATTTCTATGAATGCAGCCATTACTCCAGTCTTTAGCATCATGTGATCATTTTAGAAAATCATTCTAATATGCCGATCTGGTTTTCATTTACTTGAGTTGAATAAATATATCCAGCTACTGATGCAAAATGAAAAATTCTGAACTAAGCTTCTAAATTTCTTTCAAAATGTCAAGAGGTCCAAAAGGCACTACATACAAAGATTTGCCTAGCTATTCATCTTTGGACTCTCAAAGCGTATTGTGATGCTTATCTTCACAAGCTATCGAATGAGGAAAAGATATGTTGTAATGCTGCAATGGTTTCACCCTTAACTCAGCAAATATGAGAGAAAGCCGCCAACGATCAGTGACAAATTTCCTAAATCCTGTGCTGACGCTGAATGTTAAGACAAACAGTGGAACAATAAAACAGGGCCCATCGTTTTTATCTGGCAAGCCCACGCAACCTTACTCTCAGATTTACAGCATCTGATGCCCAGCAGCACCAAATCTTCAGAGCCAAGTTGCCACATCTACTGGTTATATATAGTTAGTGGGAAGAGAGGCAAATGTGCATGGGTTATATAAACATATCACCCATCTGGGATATTTGTTTTCTCACCTATGAGCAAATTACAGTGTGACGCTATGAAATATGGATCCAGGGTGGCATAAAGTATTCAACAACCATGAGCATTTCTCATGTCTGATATAAATATGCATGTTTGCATTGCTCTAATGCAGCTCCAATGATGAGTAGTTCACAAGCGAGGAACAAACAGTAGCTAAAAGAGATCGTTTTCCTATTGGCTTTACAGCTGGATATCAGTTTGTGCTCTGCGAAAGGTTCAACCATGAACAAACAGCATAACTGTCTGCATTTCTTTTGGACTGTTTGCAGACCAACAGGACAGATTAGTATTGCATGTGTTTTGCTGTCCGGAGGTATAGAGATCTGCAAGACAAATACATTTGTAGAATACTAAAATTTTTGTCATTGTTTTGTTCCAGAAGTTTGCTGTTGTGCTGCTTATTGCCTGCATGTACCCATACATCCTAACCCTCATCTCACCTCAGAGTGACCCACTTGTAATGCTCCACATAGGCAGCAACTCCACAAGCACCACATATGCATGTCTTATGCATATAGAGTTAAGTTAGCATGTTGCTAAGCTAACAGCACAGTGCACCAATAGACATTAAAATAAACAATTTTCAGCATTATTATAAATTAAATACTACATAGGACAATTGTATTGATACTTTTATGTTTTGGAAGTAAGCCTAATGGACATTTCTCTCCCGTAATCTGCCATCTTGGATTTATTATTGTCTTGGTTTATTTTTTATGATGCAATGGGATAGACATAACAAGATACTGTATAAGGTCTTAGAATTTAGCCCAAATAAAGTATTTTAGGCTACTCAGGCTCATTGGAAATACATGCCTCCATGTACGTTTCTGGAAAAAAACACACACATTTTGATTTACAGGACCAGAGTTTTGATTCAGAAAGCCCAATTTTATTAACATTATGTTATGACCTCAAAACAATTGCTGTGAGATTTGAAAATGGATACTTTTGAATGCTTCATATGTATGAGTTTTCTGACTGGTAGCTCATTGGATATGGCATTGCACTTGTGAAGTAAAGTGCTCCGGTACGAATCCTGTGCAACTATGGTTTAACAAAAGAGATCAAACCATAAGTAAGTTAAAATAGCATGGTTGCACTGGTGAATGTGTTTGTATATCACTTTTGCATTCATTAACACTTTAGGGTTCAGAATTCTGAGCCATCGCAATACGTACCTGAAGCTACATAACAAAAATGCTGCTATATGTGCCAACATAATAAAAATGTGGCCAAAGTCACGTATTAAACGTGTGTTTTAAGTTTTTGTCAGTGTTGCAGAAATATCGTCATTGAGCCTACACTGATTTTAGGAGGTAGCATAATTAAGATGCCTTTTGGAACAGTAGGGAGCAAACTGTCTTGAACTTTTTTGTTCTCATTAATAAAAACTGTGATTTCTGCGAGATTAGGTTTTTAATAAGTTGAAATAATTCATTTATTAGTCAAGGTACAGTGAACATGGAGGCATGTTGTCTTGATTAATAGCTAAAATTTGACATTGTTGTCAACTACATTGTCTGCACATATATTAGAGAAATCTTTTTGCTCATATTCTTGGTATTTCGCACACTTGAGGCAATGTGACCTTTTTTGTTAGTCTTTTGTGTTCGACCTCCTTTCTAAGTGCCTTTTCCCTTCATTGGCAGATACTTACAGTACATGTTTATTTTTGTAATCTTTATTAGAATATTTCTATCTGCGTCAGAGCCGTGGCCTATAATCTGGCTCATGTCACTTTCTGATCCCGTTTCCCCTAATCATTTTTTAGCGCTCTCAATAGGTGTCAAAAAGGCCAAATATATATTCCCATCTGTATCCAACTTGTTTAAGCTCTCTGTGATGCACATTTCTTCAAATAAAGACTAAAGGCAAACTGGTTTCATTTCAGATAAATGTGATTATGAGAGCAAACTCCATTGAACAAGAACCACAGAGAGGCTTTTATTTCAGACAGAGATAAACATCCTCACTTCTGTGACAGATTGTTTATACATTTGGTGGCTGCTTTTACCCACAGCAGCATAAAGTGCTTTCAGAGTTTACATTTTGTCGGTTTTTGTATTCCTGGGAATTGAACACCCGACCTGGTGTTGCTAGTGCGATGCTGTAGCAGCTAAAGGAATACTAATAATGAAAATGCTGTCATAACTTACTTCATCTCATGTCGTTCCAAACTTGTATGACCTCTAGTCTGGAACAAAATTCAGATATATATCTTTGAATTACATATCTCTTTTTTTTTCAGCTTTCATTTTTTTGGGGGGTCTTTTTTGGTTTTTATTTTCGGTATTCCTACAGGAAAAAAGAGAATAGATAAGAATAGATGTATTTTCAGAGAGTGGCAATGTGCATGAACCATGAAATCTCTTTGCCAAACGTGCATCTGAAATGTGATGAATCCAATCCATTGCATGAAAAAAATATCATCTCAATTTCCTCCTCTTGGTTACTTTTTAATTCATTTTCACATGCTGACTGGAGCATTTCAATAAAGCAGGTGTATACCTTCAGCAAAGCCATAATTAAAAAGTCTGAAGACTCATAAATTACCATTTTACAGAATCATTTTGCTTCTTGGGAAGTGTTTGTAGTCTATAGTATTTATTTAAATTAGTATGCTAAATTCAAATTTCGGTGATCGCTCACGCCGCTGATAAAGAAACAATTCCAAAGCAATTAAATGGAAGGGCTTGAATGCTTTGGGTCATGATAGCGCAATATTGGCCATCTTTAATTCCACCTGTTTTATTAGTAATATAGCAAAGAGGATTATTTCCAGGCTAGCATTCATCTCACTTTGCTTGAATACCATGAGAATTTAATCACATATCATTACGGTAACTGTCAGCTTTGTTATTTGGTGTGCTCTCGTATCCTTGGGGATAGTAAAAGTCCCATCTGTAAACCTGTCTACCAAAAGCAGAGGAATCAGTTTTGACATATCACCTGTTTTTTTTTTTGTTTTTTTTTTGTCTGATTCTTAGTGGTGTTTGCAAAGACAAGCATCACTATTACTTTTGCTTGTATTCAGGGTTAGTAATATGAACAAACCCCTAAGCTTTAACTGTTACTTGTAATGGATGGTGCCTCAAATGTGTGCTATTAGTCTTCTGTGTAACTGTGCTTTCAAACCAAAAATAAAACAAGTAATAATTATATAAAAAAAAGACACACACACGTGCTCAAAACACCCTAACATTTTAATGTCAGTTAGGCTCATTTTCCCCCAAATTGTAATTATCATAATTTTTTTTTTTTTTTTTTGTAATTCACATTATTCTCCAGTGGTGATTCTCATTAATTCAGCTGTACAGTACAGTAGTTTTATATTAACTGTGAAAAGAAGCTTAGCTTTTCTTGTGCTATCAGCATTTGTTATTGCTGTTGCCTTCCTCTGTGTACCTCTTACATTGTAGTGACAATAATTTAGTGATGAGCTTTTGTGTATTATGCGAGTCTGATTGGCGGGTGCAGTTGGTTGTTTGGTGAGCAGTGTTTACTGTCCACTGTGAGCGTAGCGTGTGTTTGTGTGTGTGTGATTGAGCTAGTTAGATGTGCAGCATTGTGGGTGGCTAACTCTGTCATTACAGAGCTGTGTGTGTGCGTGTGTGCGCATGTGTGAGAATAATGACCAGAAGAAGACAGTCGTGAGTGCTGTGGTGTAGACTCAGGAGTCAGCAGTAATGACAGTGCAGTCTACTGCCCATAGAAATGGTCCTAAAGTGCTTTCAGAGAAGAAACATCACAGCAGTCATAACTTATATTAAGCTCAGTTACGCGGTGTTCAGCTTGTAGGATATGTCCCCTGAATGTCAAGTTGGTATCAGATTTCAACAAACGTTTGTAGAGTACTGACAAGCTTGTTTATTTATTTAGTTAGCTGGCTAGTTAGTTAGTTATTTTTATTTGTGAAAGTATTATATGTGCCCAGGCCAAAAAGAAAAAAAAACAAAAGTATTCATATGTAAAGTATGTCAGTTGAATTTATTTATTTATTTAGTTGCATAGAATGTTATATGCAATTTATTTGCATCATAAATTAAAGAAAATACTGTAAATGTGTATTATTATTTTGCATTAAGATAAGGAAAATTTAGAGGAGTAAAATATGCATTATAATCATAAAAAAATAATTTCAGAAAGCCAAAAATCATAATGGTCTTAGGACATGTTTTAGCAGGTTTTGTGACTTTTACCCAGTATCCAACTTAAAGTTCCTTTATGAAGATATTTCCATGTCTCATAACTTTTCCTCAAAAGAAGGAAAGAAAAATGTAGCAATATAACAGTGCAGTGACAGGTGATGCATTACTTATAATAGCTTTGGCATTGCTGTGTGTTTGGGTTGCAGTGCATAAATCAAACACTAGATCTCTGGACACATTTGGCTATAGCTGACCATGACTGGAATTAGAGGGGCGATACATATGTTTGCCTTTTCAAGTAACACCAATGTTTTTTTGCCCTTCACTGAGACCCTAATGTTTGCTTACTGAATTTGATTTCCAGTGACTCACATGGGTGAGTTTTGAGCTTGTTTATTATTTAGATTACTGTGAAATTGAAGGTTGATTAGAGTCAGACTGTTGTACACGAAAAAAATTTGCATGCTGTCTTGACATAAATCTTCCTGAACTAACAGGCCAAGTAAAGTATGCTCTAAAGAATTCTACTTAACATTTACTTAAAACCACTAATGAAATCCATTTCATGGTGAAATGTCATTGGTCACATCTATGGTCATTCACCCTTGAGGAGAAATGCTTTATCCCTCACATCACTCATAATACAGTCTTTGGCTTAAAGCACTATGTTTTAATTATTATAGATACTGCTGAAGATGAAGAAAAAAAAAAAAAAAAAACTTGACGGTCAGTCTATAAACAACATTATAACAGTACTCATATGTCAGACATCTATAAAACCAGCTACTGCTGTATTTAAAGTTACAGCAATTTGAGGTGTTAGGTTTGAATTAGGGCTGGGTGATAAACAATATGGTACCAAGACTGTGATAAAGTTAATGTTGATAATGATGATAAGATCATTTTACTCAATATGGATTCATCTAACAGCCCATCACACAGCAGAAATAAATGTAACAACAGCCAGTCAGAGAATGGGGGTAATAAGTCTGCATGTTCTGTGTGTCTCTGTGAATATGCAGCATGGTTTCATCTGAAACACAAACTCAAACACATGTGACACTCACAGTGTTTTTAGCGTCTGCGCCTCAATATATTAGGACGTAAACACTTGAACTTCATCTCCAGAGCTGCTCTGATTGTCACTTCTGCAGCTTTACATGGTTACATTTAATCAAAACTCACAGATCTTCACAACAAACTGCCATAATAAAGGTTTGGCTTAACTTGAAGAAATTATGACAGATTTCTATAGATATTTCTATATTGCATACTGAAATGTGCTTCTCAGAGTAATAATAATGATATGATCATTTTTAAGGAATATCGTACAACCAAGATTTTTTTTATACATGTTTTGAATTATACAGTTCTGTTGTGCAGCATCTTATTTAACAACAACAAACTAAATAAAAATTCAATGTCTTCTTGTAAATTAATTATTATATTATCATTTGAATACTCTTTAAAAGATTTTAATTCACTTTATTATTCAACATTTAGCTCATTAATACATTCATATTAAACCATTAAACATTAATATAAAATACATTTATATGAAACCATAATCCAGTGAGCAAGTAACAAATAAATACGTAAATATATACATTTAAAAAAAAAAAAAAAAAAATGGAAAACACAGAATTTAGATGAAAATAAAATGGATATCATGGGGCCCTATTAAAGGTATCTTACTCCCTGTGGAGTTTAATTGTGAAAAAAACAAGTTATGTTTACATTAATTCTCAAGGGCTAACAAACATGTGGAATTACCAAAGTAAATTAACATTGTGATAAATATCAGTATTGTGAGATACAAATATTGTGATGCTATTTTTTGGCCATATTGCCCAGCCTTAGTTTGAATGTATTGTTATTAGTTGTGTCCTATAGCCTTATACTGTTACATTGTCAATTATAGTTTACTGTAATTGTTACAGTTTGTGTGTCAAAATTGCTCTAATGAGAAAAATATTGGTAAAACTTTAGAATAGGGAACACCTACCATTCGATAGAGTTTTCCCTCATTAAACTCCTAATAAACTGCTGCTTACTGATAGCAGGGTAATTGTTGTAGTATTTATGTTTGGGTATTGTTTATTATCATTATTGTTAATTGTTAACATTAAATATGGTCATGCAGAATAAGGCATTAATGTGTGCTTTCTAAGTGCTAATAAACAGCCAATATGCTAGCAATATGCCTGCTAATAAGCAAGTAGGTAATAGCAAATAGTGTTATCAACTCGAATGCGTTCCCAAAATCTCCTCTGCATCTTGATTTCATCTGTGTTTTTGAATACACAGTTAAAATGTGATAACATTTTTGCATTTGGTTAGATGTTTGGAGTTTTAATTGACTGGCCACTGCCCTGTACTTTTTACACCCCTGCTGTGTACATAAAAATAGAGCAGACGGAACTCGCTCCATCACACGCCGAATACTTGAGTAGTCTGCTGATTTATCTGTCAAGCACTGGAGCAGTCAAAATGACCCAAATGCACATCCGTGGTATTGGCTGTGTCTCCGCTGTGGAGTTGGTGCTGTCTCCAGTTGTGGTGTGATGGTTGCTCCTGTCGTATGAAGGCATAATCAGCGCTGTTCCTCGACAGCCGAGCACAGGATGGAGTTTGAATGAAGACAAGGAAATTCTTGCAAATCCCCTGCTGGCACACTTGTCTCCACATTAACCAGCTCAGCCCAGCGTATTTCCCGCCAGCCCTTTAGATTCACTCATATTCTGCCGGATATTTCAGATTAACCTTTTTGAGAGCTTTTGGGACAACCAAAAATCCAGCAGCAGAATCAGTGGCCAAAAGCAGTGAGCGGCCAACACGTGCGATATCTCTGCATGAGGTGTTTGTTCATCTGGAATGAATTATATTGGCTCTGTTTAACAGCTTTAACAGCAGTTTTTTAAATGTAAAACACATTTTATGCTAGATTTTGCAATATGCATTGTTTTATTCAGCTACTTTTCTTGCAGGTGTTAGAGATTGTTAGCTTTCAAGCTATGTTTAATGGCAATAAAAAGCATGACAGGGTAATTTTTTCTCTGCAAAATTGATTGTCAAACCCTGTCAACCAACAAGGTGCAAATAATGTTTGAATATCAATTTTGTTGTTTACAGCAAGATCGGTGATGAAGACGATATAAGCAAAATCAAATCAGACAGATGAAGCTAATCTGTTTTCAAGCGTTTTAGCTTTATACACGTCTGCATTGATGAGTAAACGAAATGAGAATTATTGTACACTGTAACAGAACGTACACTACCAAGGTTTCAAAGGTTCTTCTAGAACAACTTCTAAAGCACAGGATTATTTAGAATAGTCATTTCAAGACAAATATAATTAAACATGGGAATTATGTAGTGACTAAAAATGTCAGAGTGATACAACTGTCAACTTATTATTATGTCTTATATAAAATAACAAAACTACTTCATATCTGAATAAATTATCCACCAAATCAAAAGTCAGTCAAATCCATAAACACACATGGGTAAAATAAACTAAACTAAAATAATAAGCAGGACCCCGCAGGCCCTCATGACTGTGAGTCAAGGTCAACAAGTCTCTAAAATATCAAATAATTAGAATTTTTCATGACAAGGCAAGGCAAGGTTATTATGTAGTGATTCCCAAAAAGCTTGATATTTATGAACAAATATATATTTTTATGATATTATGAAAATGCTTTAGATGCAATCTAAAGTTGCAAGGAAAATGTTATCTCATTTTACTTGATGGATACCCCACATGGTATTTTAAACTCTTACTTAAATGTAATCTTTCCAAATTTGAATCTTTTTAAATTTCAGCTTTTCTTGGAAATGGTTGGTTTATTTGTTTAAAAACAAAGTGAGCACAGAATATATTAGCGAAGAACCAGCCTTGCTTTAAGATTAAGATTTTTTTTCCCCCTTCTTTTATTTGTTGTTGACCCTTTTGCCTATCAAACGTATTTCGAACTTTAAAACAGAAGCCTTTCATTTTTAAGATCAGAAACATGAATTCAGTCAGGTGTGTCTAAACTTTTGACTGGTGGTGCATGTGCTCAGCGTGCTTTTTCACTCAGTCAAACGGCTTGAGTGTGCTTCTGTAATTATCAGCCTCAGCATTAAAAATGACATAATGGATCACCTCTGTGCTTTGGTGTACTCAAGTCTGTTGTTAGCTCGTTGGCCATAACGTTAATTACATTTACATCAACTCATAACAGCCCCCACCCCCAGTCTGCGTCTGTTGTCATGGCAGTATCTCGTCTCTCAGAACCCTTTCCGATTCACGTCGAACAATGTCGCTTTAATGACTGTAATTAGTTTTGTTGTGTTTTAACTCTTGACATAACTAATTTTGCTCATTATACAGTAACAATTTTACGGTTAGGTCTTTTATATTGCACGCCACCATCAATGTACCATCTCATCAAAGCTCTGCCCACATAAACACTGAATAAATAAGAGATGGGGAATATTCCGCACTGCTGTTGAACTGTAAGTATATCCTCCTCCGGCATCTGTAAGCAAACCGAATTAAACGGCGTGCTTCAGCCTCAGCGTTGCGTATTTCTCCCTCTACATGTTAATGTTGTCATGGTAGGTCGGCTGCAAATGTCAAGGCACATCTTGCTATTAATAGAGCTCTAGTTTTACAGTTAACATCTGGGTCACAGTGTTTTTTTCCCTAACAGCAGTTAATTCACGTGTACCCGTCGAAATCCAGTTTGTGTTTTTGACAAGCCACTTTGTGCTACGCAAATTTGAATAGATAGACTCTAATAACAGCTTCTGAATTAGCGCTGATTCCTGCCGCCAGCAGAAACAAGGCTCATGTGTCAGAATAATAACAGTGCCAGTCCAATCAGAGCCTCCATACTGTGATGGAAATATACACATCGCAAACAAACAATTTAATATACAATGGGCTCAAAATCAACCGTCACTATAACTATAGACTTTACTGCATAGATTTGTAGACTGTAAAAAATGGCATAGTTGTTGTTAATTACCCCAGACGATCGGAACTGGAATTGTACTCTTTGTTCACAAGACAGACAGCACATGATGCATTTCAGTCTTTATCTTCGCAGGGGCTACATGCATGATATGTGGTAAAAAAAAAAAAAAAAAAAAAAAGGTGCCAGGTAAAGCTGACCTACGGACGAACTGAGAAATGATATCAAATTGTTGTTCAGGATTTTGTCTAAGGAAGTATCTGTTAAATTCTTGCCAGTGTATATAACGAGGACACCCTTAATTAGCAGTGCCACATTGTTTATGCTGGGAGGTGTTGCAGCTCTTTCGGTGTGTGAAGCTTTCAATAGGAGTCTTGGCCTTGTTGTTATGTCTCTATAGTCCTTTAATATCCTTTTAAGAATGCTTAATTGCAAGTGAGAAACACTATGCTCTCACATCGAATGAATGTTCACTTTTCTGCCTGCTTGTGTTTGAATATTGTGATTTTTTTTTTTTTTCTTTAAGGTGTTGATTATCAACTCTATGTTTTACAACGCAGCATCACATCTAAAGACAGTAGCTTCGGTAATTAAATGTGGATGTAAGCAGGTGTAGAAATACTTAGGTTTTTGCTTTTCTCTATTTTCAGGTCTGCTTGTTCAAATAAATATGTACTGTAACTTAATTGCTTCAAGTGAACCAGGGTTTATGTAGTAAGTATACAAATATTAATGTACTAGTAGTATACTCGTAAGTGTAATATTTCCATACTCCTTGGGACTAAATTGGCCCACTTTCTAGTATATAAAATTATACTTTTGTAGTTTAGGTATAACAGTAGTAAACTTTGAGTACACAACAAGTTTACATAAAAGTTTTTAGCTTGTACTGCAACTATACTAAAAGTGAACTTATAGGTATACTGATAGTTTACTAATTAAATGTGTGTAGTGGCATTTTTAGTACACTTTGAAATATATGAGTTGATCAACACCCCAAAGCTTTACAGTCATTATTACCTTTTCATTGGTCGACATTTTATTCCATAATGTTACACAGTTTTGATGTTGTTTTATGTTGTATGATGATCGTGTTAGATTACACGTGGAAGCATCTGTTGTAACCTAACAATCTACTAATACTCCTAACAGTTGCTGACATGTACTTGCAAGTTGCTTTATTGTCTGAAGTGGACAATACTGAAATAAAGTTTAACCCCCCACCCACCCACACCCAAAAAAAGTTATGTAAAAATGTGTCACTGTTGTATGGTCAGTTTGGTGGGGAGCCAAAATCACAACTTTAAACACATCTGATGCATTTTATGCTCTAGATAATTTTTAGATAACACTTTATCTTACATATCGAATAGTTCTCTTTCAAATATAAATCGTTCTCTGAAGAATGTACGTTTCGTGCCTTTTAAAAATATATATATAATGGGACATCAATTTGTATCCTTTTTATGGAGAGTTCCAAATAGTCCTGCAAAGTGGTTTCAAGAATTATACTGATGTTGGAAGGGCAGGCTCATTTCTAAGAAGAAATTTCACCAAAAAAGCCCACTCTATTTAATACCTCTGAACCGTTGCATTCGTCAGAAACCCTTTCAGTGCTCAGGGCAGATTTGCTTTCAGTGCGGCAGGAATCTTGCCGTTCTGAACGCTTGACTGTATTTGCATAGTGAAGGATTATGGAGGGCCGACGGAATGGCCCCTGTGGTTTCTGAAAGGGTCCCTGGAGAAATGTTGAGCGATTAGCTACTTTAAATATCCTGCTGAGGGACTGTCTTTTGGTATTAGGTCCACTGTGGATCATTAAGATGATGAGCTCAGAGGGTCAGTTTTATTTAACAAACGTTAGCCCTTCCAATCCTGTGTTTCGCAATGAAGACGAACGCAACATTTGCGAGGAAAATTGTTCTTTCCGTTATGTAAGAATAGCGGGAAGAAGCTGAGAGAAATGTGCTGCGAGGAGTGTGGAGTGCCCGCGGTGCTGGAAAGGTCTGTGTGTGGAGTTTATTCCAGAACTGTGTGTCTGTATTCTTCTGTTTGGATGATAGAGTGCCTACACTTCACAGGAAGTAGATTCCCTCTCAGACTGCAGCGATGGAGGCTTATGGCAGCGGAGATAAGACACAATAAGAAGCGAGTACACCTCTTCACACCTGCTTAAAGTGCTCGATCAGCAGAAACCACGCATGTGAGCTGTTAGGAAGGAGAGAAAATTAAAGCAGGCTTCGCTGTCACTGTCGCAAATGTGAAAATTCGAACGGATTTTCGAAAGCGCTGTAATTATTAGTGGTTCTTGCTAAGGCAGACGTGAATGAATATTTAGCAGTCTTTTGAAAGAGGTGTGCTTTACTTTGTTTGGGGGCAAAACAGAATATCATATGAATATCATAGAGAATTGGGGATGGGCGCTTTTGATTGGGCAACTTAGCAACCACAATGGTGAAATCCTCTCAGAACACCTTAGCAACCGCATATCAATGCCCTGGCAACCACCAACAACATGTTATGCTCAAAAATCATAATGCAAAAAATAATTTTCAAATGTCTGTGACAATAGTGCATTCACTGGTTCTACTAGTGGTATTGTAATTAACCAACAGAACTGCTGAAGTATTTCTGGAAACATTTCCGAATATAATCCTTGAAGATGGTTTGACAGTTTTGCTTTGCTCAACTTGTCCAACATTCATTCTTGTTGCGCTGGAGTTTATAATTTTCAGCGTGTTCACCATGAAGCACTCAGCTTCCACAATTGCATGCTTTCAATTACATGACAGACTGAGCATGTATTCATGGGATGAGGTTAACACGCATGAATGCATAATCCTGGAAATATACAAGCTGCGACATGTTTGTTAAATCAGAATGGTTTGGCTTCAAACAACCATTCAATTTGCAGCATTTCTTGGCAATAAGACAAACAGCCTTTGTAGTATTAAAGTATTTTCGCTCTTATATGTCAGGTTGTGATATGGTAAGCAGTTTACCATATTCAGAACTCCCATCAGTCAGACAAGCCGAGAGACTCTCCCAAAGGCCCAATATTTACAGTCAACATTTTTTATGCAGTAAAGTTGAAAGGTTTCTGTCTTCCTGTCAGAATTCTCCGCTCTCTATGTATTTTATGCATCACATCAGCCCTGGTTCTAGACTGTCTAAAATGGGCAGGTCACTGCTAAATGGATGGACACAATGTAGTGTGTGTAAGGGGAGGGAACACAAGCTATGAAGCTGGGTCTGATAAAACAGTTCAATAAATGCATATGCTTGTATAACAGCAATTTGCTTATAAAGTAAAATTATGTTCTGGAATACAAATTCAGTCATCATCTGAGAAAAATCAACAATAAAAATAATATATACAGCTTCTGGCATGAAACTCAGATGGTGCAGTCTGATAGGTCTAACTCATTCTGACATAATGACATCATTTTCCTATGGCACAGCTAATTGGTTCTCTCCTGTATTGGTAGCCAATGAGCTCACTGCTCAGCATTAAAATATGTGACTAGTGCTTGCTATAGCAGTTTTGCAGTGTGTGTCAGAAACCCTCCACCTTTATAGATCTGCTACAAAGTGATTATGTGTGCTTACATGAGGGTTATTTCATGTATGTTATATGTGCAGCAGCAGTATTTCTTACATGCTCACAGCAGCATGTTGTGGATGTATTGGTAGTAGCAAGTCTCTGTGCTTGCTCTGCCACAGCAGCAGGAGCAGCGTAGCAGATCTGTTCCTCCAAGACCAAATACATTAACATTGTCATGTGCATTACCATGCCAATCCCTCCAAGAGTTGACAGAAATATACGGTAACGCTTTAGATTACAACCCGCAAAGAACTACGTAAGTAAACTGAATTTACGGTGTATGTTTCTGTAATTATAGTGTACCTATAAAGAACGTACATGTAGGTTTAAGGGAACAATATGTTATATTTGGGTAATAAGGGGATAACAAACCAGATATTCAACCTGCAAAGAACTACATAAGTATACTGAATTTACGGTGTACGTTTCTGTAATTATAGTGTACCTATTAAAGAACGTACATGTAGGTATACGGGAACAATAGGTTACGTTTGGGTAATAAGGGGGTAGCAAACAGATATACAAATAATTTATAATGGATTAATTTAAAAAAAACTTAACAGGTGCCTATTCTATTAAATCGTACGTTTGGTGTATCTATACGTCAGCTTTTTAAAATTACTGGGAAAATATATGTTCCATGTAGTTACAGGGTAAGTGTGCCCTCTGCGGGCTGTAAATTAAAGTGGCGATTGTTCCCCTCTTGTTCAACGAAGTTACAGGGTAGGTATACAATATAACAACGCAATACACATAACGCGATGTAAAATGTGGTTCCACAAAATGTACATTTATTTACATTTTTACAGACACTAAATGTACAATACTGACATATTTACATCATCTAAACATTTAACGTTTACTTAATATGAAATTATAACATTTCATTCTGTTCTGTGCGATTTCTGTTGCCAGCTCGTTTCCAAGAATAGGTCTACATAATGTTATCATGACTACACGTTAAACCCTTAAAATAAATAATATTTCTGCAATCGTTTAATAATTCATGTAATATTAACTTCGTTTGCCGTGGTGGAACACAAAGGCGTTTTCTCTAACATGCTGTGACTAACAATAGAACCATAAAATACACCGAACACGCATCATAATTACAAATTAAACAATTTTATTTGTGTGCTGTAACCCAGATCTTCAGAATCCATACGATTTGCGAGGACCAGAACCAAATTCAAGGCTTTGTCCGGCGATCTCCATCTCTAGCAGCGAGTCCAGCAGCAACAGCCATAAACCCGTGCTAAAGTGCATTTTGCGACAGGAAAATCGGACGTTCATTGGCTCTCGCATGCATTCGTCACAGATTACGACATGCAGTGTTTCTGGTGAGATGTGTTGGAATGACGCGCGGGCGCCTTCGAGGAGTGGATCAAGACAATAATCTGGATAATATTTTCAGCGATTAACAATTTAAATTCTGCTCTCATCCTGCTGCACCTCAAACCTACTGTATTCCGCCAGAGAGGACTGCGGCTGCAAACGCATCGTTATTTGGATTACTTTTTTGTATGGCTGTTGACATTTTTGCAATAAATAAATGATTGTGATTGCACTTTCCTGTTTTTTATATTTTTATTACTGTTCAGTCATAGTTAACGTTAGGTTTAGAGGTAGAAGTGGGATTAGCGACTATAAAAAATATTTTTAGATATATTTTCAGATTGTGTGTTTATGTATTGTACCTACCCTGTAACTTCGTTGAACAAGGGGGGAACAATCGCCACTTTAATTTACAGCCAGCAGATGGCACACTTACCCTGTAACTAGATGGAACAAGAGTATATTTTCCCAGTAATTTTAAAAATCTTACGTATAGATACTCCAAACTTACGATTTAATAGAACAGGTACCTGTTAAGTTTTTAAGTAATTCCATTATAAATTATTTGTATATCTGTTTGCTACCCCGTTATTACCCAAACGTAACATATTGCTCCCTTATACTTACACGTAGGTACAATATAAATACGAAACATACACTGTAACTTCAGTTTACTTGCGCAGTTCTTTGCAGGTTGCATATCTGGTTGTTACCCCCGAATTACCAAAACGTAAAATAGCCTATTGTTCTCTTATACCTACACATACATACGAATAGGTACACTATAATTACAGAAACGTACACCGTAAATTCAGTATACTTATGTAGTTCTTTGCAGGTTGAATATCTGGTTTGCTATCCCCTTATTACCCAAATATAACATATTGTTCCCTTAAACCTACATGTACGTTCTTTATAGGTACACTATAATTACAGAAACATACACCACACCGTAAATTCAGTTTACTTACGTAGTTCTTTGCGGGTTGTAATCTAAAGCGTTACCAAATATACATTATTCACATCCCTTTACATTCTAAACAAAAGTGTTGCCACTACAGGAGCGTGGGGCACAAAATAATGTACAGTTCATTGTAAAACACTTGGTTTAAATATGTCCGCACATTAATATAATCGAATTTACAAGTTATCAGATGAACACTAGGTAGAGGGAAAAAGTGCGCGGAAATTCGAAATCTCAGTTGTTAGCATTCATTTAAAATGCTATTATTTTAATCTCCAATCTGTTATTTATCAGTTTTTTAAAGCTTTTAATGCTTCACAGATAGTTTTTAATGCTTCGCTAACTAGCAGAAGGCACTAACAGATTTAAATTGCAGCTCCACAGATAGGGAACTCCGTAAACAATGTGCCCCGCTATTATTAAACTATGCTATTATATGACGTTAGCGATGTAATTTATACTATTTACTTTTATGGATTTTAATGACAAACCACAAGAAACAGGTGGATAAAGACTGACAGTCAATGTTTAATGTTATAAGGCATTTTGGCTCTGTTATGTGTCTCTTTTAATATGAGAATTGTGCGTGGAGGAAGGGGAGTGTATGTCTGTGTTTTTTTCTGAATGTCTAAATGTGTTTTTTCAGCTGTTCGCCCATATTTTGAACTATACTGTATAGCTGTGTCTTGCAATCAGGACCGTCCCTGATGGCATGCTTGCAATGTGTTCATTGTCAAACTCTAAAATTAGATTGTTTTTAATTCTTAAAAACCACTATGGTTTATTTTTTTTTTTTTAAAGTTCATTTTATTTTATTGACAAAATATTTTATTTTGTATATATATATATATATATATATATATATATATTTTACATTAGGTCAGATAGCATTTAAAGCTTTCATACAGTCATATACAACACGCCCCTTTAGATGTTACAATGTACCTCACCTACGGTGCATGTTGTCACATTTCACTTCCATTTACTTTGGGGTAAATAAAGAAAAAGCATATACACTGTATTTATGAAACAAAGCGGCATATTTGTACTAGACAACTGTGGAATTAATGTGGATAAAAAAAATTATACTCTAATCCCCACATGGATTTACACGAACTGAGAAAGTCAAGAAGTTAGGTTGTGCCCCACGCTCCCCTATAACAAAGTAGTTACACACTTGCTTCTCTTGGCTTATACTTTATTCATATTTCACAAAAAATAAGGTGGATAATAACTTGACATATATCAGTTAAAATGACATTTTCATGATTGGAAACATGATAGGGACCTGATGTATTGTGGTACTGTGGTGCTTAATACCATCATATTTTCTAAAATACCCTAGACAACCATGTAAATGCAGTGGTAAATGACTATGGTAAGCCGCATACATTAAACTACTATGGTATTATTAACTGATACCATGGCTGTGTGTATGGAAGTGAAGACAGCCTGTGCACATCTCTAGATCTCTTTTTTTTTCTGTTGGGACTTGACTATGCTGTTCTTTTTGCTTGATGCACAGCCAAACCCAGAGCTGGGCTCCAGTAATGCATGGAAAGGCTGTTTCCCCAGTCACAGTGCTTCTGGATGGAGACCGGCTATTTCCATTTAAAGCAATATTGCAGTCTCTTTGATGAAATATAGACGAGTGTTACACATGAAGCCTTTGCACACAAGTTTTTAGACATTTGAGGATCCAGCAACCGTTATTATCCATTTTTGTTTCTTTCTCTTTTTTTTCCTGACTTTTTTTGCTTTGCACACTAAACTGTCATCATTCATGATTAATATGCTCTTCTGTAGTGCTCAAAGCAATATTAATCCTAAATTTTACAAACTTTATAATTGCTTATTAAATTTAAATGTAGTCCTGAGGGGTTTCACTTTCAGAACATTTGACACCCACAATATATGTGGTATGAAAACATGTAAAAATTTAAAATTGGATGAAGTGAATCTAATCTGATCTAATAGCATAATATAATATAATATAATATAATATAATATAATATAATATAATATAATATAATGTAGTTTCTTCTTTGCTTTGTTTATTTTGACCGGTTGACTATAGAATATCCTGCTTGTTACACTTATCCCTAGAGTCTCACATAATAAAATAATAATGCATTGTACTGTATAGTATGTGGGTGTGAAGTGACATGCATGATATGAAACTAGAACAGCTAGAAATCAGTTGGAAGGAAGTCAGCTACACATTAGCAGTCAAATATTTAACTGCAGAACGCCTCATTGGACCAATAAGAATCAAATATTCCATAGAGCCATGTCATAATCAACTGGCAAACTTCCCTCACTTGACCCGTTTCCAGAAACAAAAGCCATCACCACATTTTGAACGAATTTGTAACATGTGACTTTTAAAACTCTACTGGTTTCTAATGTGAATAAAATGGCCAGCTGTTGTCCTACAAATGAATAAACCACAGCTGTGTGTCTTCAGAGCTGATAAACATATCTGGATTACCCATCAAGTTCTTATCTTAACCAGCAGCATTTAAACATGGATTTAACCTAAAGGCATCCAAGTAGGTGACGCCTGTCTAGCTTTCCATTAAGACCCTGAGAATGAGTGATGTGACGTGACAAATCTAGAAAACTCACCTTATCCAACATCAGCTGCATGCTGTGTGGACACATTGTAGTATATTTATTTGTTATTTCACATTATAGATGTTATAGATGGTGGGTAGTTGAGTATACAGGCTGAATACAGACAGGCAGGAGAGCGTTGCAAATGCAGAAACTCAGTCTTGTGAGCCTCTGAAAAGCCTCTTGTGGACTCTCCGGTGTGTCTGCATGTTGGCTTTATTACCGGCAGCAAGGCCAGCCACATGAGACGATCAATATTTTCTGTTTTTCTGTATTTTCCCATGGTGACAATACAGCAGGTGTTTAAAGGGATAGATCACCTAAAAATGGAAATCCTGTCATGTACTTTGCTATTTTAATGTCAGACTTTCTTCTGTGGAGCACTAAAAATGAAGCTATCAGAATGCTTAGGCAGATTTTTGCAATGAAAGTGGACATGAGCTCCAAAAAGGGCAGCAAAACAGAAAAAATTATTAATTAATGTATTAATTTATTTTGAGAACTGTGGTTATGAGTAAGATTTTTTGTAAATAATAACTGTTCTTTGCACAAAGACACCCTATGGCGTCAAAAGGCTTGTACACAAATCATGGACTACTGTTTTAGAACTTTTGTGGTGCTTATTTGTCATTTTTGGGGGTTTGACATTGCCTGTCCCTTTTTACTGTCACTGCATGTGAATGAACAGCAGGAATAATCTGCCTAAAATCTAAGAAAGAAAAAAAAAAAAAAAAAAACAACAGATGACAGATTTTCTCTTTATGGGTGAACTATTCTTTTAGAGCCTGGGGAGCCCCAGAGGTCCACAAGAGTACCATGTGCTCTGTAAAAAAATCGTAAACTTGTTATATGTTTAAAATGCTTAATAATAATAAGATTTAATAACAAATGACATCACAGTTTTTGTGGTTAGAAATTATTCATCACATTTCTTCACAGCCATAATGTTTATTTAGGTGTATGTACAGTAACTGCACATACAATAGTTCACATTTTTTTGATAAACTCAACTTTGCAGAAGCAGAGGTTTACCTGTGCTCTGAATCTGTCCTTAAAATTCAGTAAATGTAGCAAATGCATAGCTGTTAGCATTATCATTATGTTCACTTAAGAGGCAATGAAATTTGTTTATTTACCTTATATTTGGTGCCTAACACCTTTGATTTCCATGTAATGAACATTTTTGTTTCCCATGCGAGTGTTCCATTAGTTGTAAGATGACAGGGATTCCCGACAGTTAACCTCATCATGCACAGTGTGCGTGACGTACAGTAACAAAACTTGCGTATTGCTGTGAACCTTCCTGTGGTGTGAATGGCGGCCGTTGTGGAAGTGTGAATCGGGGCACAGTTGCCAGAATAAAGACGTTCAAAGTCACCGCACCACGTCACTGCTCTTGTGTGAGTGACACTGCTCAGCTTGATGCTAGCTGTGTTGCATTGCTGACGGTCGCTGTCACTTATGTCTCCTCAAATCACCAGCTCTCGCTGGAAATGAATGACTTCTGATCGCTTTGCCTCTGCAGATCGCTGTCAGTGTAAACGCACCATTAGTCTTACTGAATTTAAAACATACTGGGATGTTGTGTCTATTGGCATTGTTCTTTTTGTCTTCTTTTCCCCGCACATTTCATATCACATATTTAGGTGTATTGTTATACGGTCCTTATTGTCCTGTGGTGTTATCACACAACACACAATCAGGGTCATCTGTTATCTTGTGCACCTTCATGCGTGATTTTATGTTGAGCTGATAGTTTTGGAGCCTCAGGACATGTGCATTTGAACCAGTAATGAGGTTTTGTTCCCTAAGGCTTTGTCCTTTGCAACCCAAAATGGAAATGCAGGTGGGCTCATGGTGCCATCATGTTACTGTCTTTAGTAATTACTCTTTTACTTGTAATGCATAATGCTTGGGCACAAATCTAATACACAGCTGATTTATGTGACAATGCTGGCAAAATGTAAATCTATAGTTTTAGTTTCAGGATAATGTTGACGACAGCTCTGCATATTCTGTGCTGTGTTAAGATGGTGACCATGTATTATGCAGTGTTATATGTGCTGGCTGCTCACAATGAATCCCAATGCACACTCCCTTAATGGTCATAATTCACACTCTTCCATCAGGGATGGAGATTCACAAGTCTCAAAAGTGAGGTGTGCAATAAAGTTTAATTCAGAAGTATACTAATCAAATCTACAACAGAAACATCTGGCAGCCGATGACTATTAGCAGTCATCCAATAGCCAGTCAACAGCCAGTATTACGTTATACTACAAGATGTATTCTTATTGAAACAATGTACAATACAAATCATGTTATTCAGCATTTTTAGGAATTTAGCAAAACAGTTTGGGCTAGTTCTTTACTTTAAAACTAGTTATATATACACAATATATATGCACAAATGAAAGTCAAATTTACTTTAGTCAATCAATCTTATTTTTTTGCGTCAAGCAAAAAAATTTATAACTTTTGTTTACAGTAATAACAAAAAAATATGTTTATAGTTGTAAGTTAAAAAAAAAAAAAAAAAAAAAAAAGAAAAAGAAAAGAAAAAAAAAATTGTCATTACAAAGTGGAAAAGACTTGCAAAGCAACTGGCAAATACCAGGATGAGCAGCTGAGAATGCACAATGTTTGCCAAGCTAGTTGAGTTTTAGCTAAGGAAACTCCTAACAGCTACACATAGAAAATACAGAACTATAAACATGCTGCTGTACAGTATATACACCAATATGTGAGTCCCTGAATGTGAACACTTGCCGCTCCCATGAAAGTGATGTGGAGTGTGACAAAATAAGAGGGGCGGGTCTCAATGAAATCCAACCACAAGTGTTCACAGGAGACGCATTTGAAACGCATGTTCATATTGGATAGAAACAGTAATGCGTCTTGGCGGACCACTTGTGATCAGATCAACAAAATTGCATGTTAATATCAGCTGGAAACAGGGTCTCAGGTGTTGGACGCTGCCTGGTTTCACCACATCAAAGACAATGATCAACCTGGCTGATTATATAGCATCAGCTTGGTTGAATTATACATAAACTAGGCTAAAAAGGTGAATGGTGCTTGCCAATTCAAAAGTGTTTTGATGAGATTCTATGATATTCTGCACTCTAGATATAATGTTAAACCCCATTCATGCTTTGATAAGGGTTTATTTTTATTTTTTTTTTTTTTTTGTATGTATGTATTGTATTATGTGTTGTTTTCATCTGCAAGAGACAAAACCAATAATCTGAAGAACGTCCTGGTTGCTTTTTTACATACAATGAAAGTGAATGGGAATGGAATGGAATGAAGTGGGAGCTCCAACATTTGAAAAGTGCATTTTTTGGAGACATCCAATCATTTTGTCTTAGAAATTAAATAAAATTGAAAGAATTGTTTTAGCCTTTCAAAATGGCTGTAAAATCTCACTCACATTTGCCTGTAGGTAAATGCATTATTTAAATGTGTATCATACCAGGTTTATCATCCTTGACATCAAACGTGAGATGGTCCTCACTGCAGATCACAAGATCCAGGGTGTGAGGGAGTATCTAGATTCAACTCCTCCCACATTACATATCTCTAAACCTACCTGTCTCCACCCCCTGATCCCTAAACTGACCCATCTCCACCCCTAAACCAACCTAGATGTAGATCCAACCCCACCCCCTGGATCTTGTTCTGCAGTGAGGGGCTACTGTCAAACCTTGGTATCATAGTCAATCATCATGGATGAACATGGCACAACATGTTTTGACTTATAAGTGTACAAGAATTCATTTCGGGTTGTAGTATAAGTTTGCTGGAGAGAAGGAAAAAAAAAAAAAAAAACATCAATTCTGTTTAGTTCACAAATCAATTGTTAAAATCACTTCTCACTCGAGTAGTAACTGAATAGCATAAGTCATGAGTTTGAGAAAACAGTATGTTTAAAGTCTGCCAAGATTGGGCCAGACATTTCCTCCGCTTCAGTGGGCATCTCTTCTCTCTGGAGATCAGCTGTCCCGTCCAGAGGCACCAGCCGATTATAGGCAGCAGCAAGTGTGTGTGGATGATGCGGTGGAGGATGAAGAACTTCCTGCCAGGCTTTGTGCAAATCAGCCCAAGTTTGGATAGGAGTTGTGGAGTGATAAGTGCACCTCCAGGAAGATTCATATTGCCTCTTGTCTGGTGGATACTGCTCCACTAGATACATTATAAATCATTTACAGAGTCATTTTGGAATGCAATATCCGCTACTAAACTCTGGCTTTTCTCCTTGTTATTATTCCAAGCCCTCCGAGGGATGGAGGTCTGAGGGTCTTAAGCTTTAAAAATTGAAAATTGATCAGCAGCTGAGCAGGGAAGAGTTTCTCTCCACTGGGGATGACCCTCCTCATCATTAGCATTTACAGTGTTAGCACAGGCGCCCGCAAGGCACTTACAAATACCAGCTTTCCAGAGATGGGGACAGGGGACCTGTGCCTCAAAAATCTTTTATTTAACACATTTCTGTCAAATTTGGACAGAGTTGTTATTTTAGCTTGATGGAAAAACCCACATACAGTACTTTTTTTTTTTTTTTTTTTTTTTTTTTTTTTACGGCTCTCAACTGGTTTTGCTTTAGGGACCTAGATTAGGGACCTAGATTTCGGTAGTAATTAGTTTAAAATGTTCTTTACAAGGAAATCCTGGGTATTAAGACTTTTTATAACTTAATATAATGTAAATTATGTCTCTTACTAAAATATGTAGTAGAAAACCCATGAAAGATTTACGTTATTTAAAAAATCCACATTGTTATATACATATTTTGGACTGTGGAGGGCACCATTATTTTGATTACGTAGAACGGTTGTACTCAGTGAGCTGCTGGCATGGAGCAATGCTATTTCTACTGCAACACAACTCAGAATACACAACTCGGAAAATAAAACACTGATATGATGGCCATAGCTACTGAAAGAGCTTACAGTGGCAATGGATAGAAGTGTAGGCTTAAACCAAATGCTGTACCATCGTTTTTCCACACAAAGAGTCTAAACGCACCCAGATATCGAGTGAGATCCGCGCTGAGAAACTCCTTTGGCGGGTGCGGTGTCATGACAGGAGTCGGCATGCTTACATCGTTTGCAAGCTCTTTCAGTAGCTGTGCTCCACTATGTGAGAACTGAAGAACCTCAGACACTTTGATTAAACAGTAAGACTGGAAAATACAGAACATACAGACATTTGTCTCAACATCTCACTGAGAGAAGATGTAAGAAAAGTCACTTCTCACCTATCTATTTCCTTCCCTTCACCCATTGTCCTTTCACTCAGCTTACTCAGAATGGTTAAGAGTATAATGCTCTACATTAATGCAAGTGTTATTCACAGTACTGTTTGGTATCATTTTAATTGTCTCTGTGCGTCTGGTACAATAGTCTTACAAGAAGTAGACTAAAGGGTAATACAGATCCTTAGAGTATATAAATATTTTGCATACTGTAGAGGGTGCGAGATCAGAATCTTTCATGCACATTACCATCTGTCGCCAAAAGGTGCAAACAATCATGTCTAGGACTTGATCAATGCAAATTCCAATTGTTAGTTCCTGTCTCCATTTGGAAGATGTTTGTCTTGGTCTGAGGTACTTAAGGAAATGTTTCAAGAGGATCTGGGCGATTCTGTAGTCAGAAGCCCGTATCGTACAGTGTGTCCACACACTCTATGCTATGTATTTTTCCAAAGTCAGGTATGCATCTTTTACTCTTAGATTCATCTTTGAGAGTTTGAAGTCTTGTATTGATTTGATATTCTTGAGTTGGCATAATACACATTTATCTGACTGATAATAAATTGTCACATTTGAGTGTATTCTGACTTACTCTGAAATTATTTTCTCAAGTAGATTAAGTGAAGGCGTATGTTACCTGATGTTAAGTACATACTAGATTTCAGGTTAGATGGAGCATGGGGCACATCAGGTGAGATTCTAGAGATTCTAGAGATTTTTTAACTAAGTTGTAGGGGCTGAACAGAACCACTATTTAAAGAATTGTAAGCATGGGCGACCTATTAAATAGTTAGTCAGAACCTCTGACTAATGTTCGACTGGAGAGTTTGTGATCGTGGGGGGCCACGTAAAATGGCTGGTGTGTCGCACCCTGAGCAACATATATTCCTAATGAACAAGTATAAAAGTAAGAGTTAAATAGAAAAATCAAATGTCTGAATAATAATAATTACAAATGGACAAACAACCAATTTGCATAATAAATTGGAGTCAGATTAGATAGTACAATGAAGTCAGATTTTAAATTAACCTAAATTAAATAACTTTGCATGCTGAAAAGACTGAACACGCAAGAAACCTTCATCCACCATTGGATACCACCGTTGGGCCAATCGAGTGGACCTTACAAAATAAAAGCCTCAAAGGCATCAGGGCTATTGTGGAGAAAACACAGATGTGGGCCTTTAGGAAGTTTTATTCATCCACAGGCATCCTCCTATTCTTTTTTCCTCTTCTTACCACTAGGAAAGCAGTTAAGACTTAAATTGCTTCTCTTGTTGACGCTATCTGTTGCTAATTTTACCGCAACACAACTTGGAATACACAACTTTGAAAATAAAATACAGATACGATTCCATGTTTTATGGCTTTAAGATGCAATTTTCAGTAATTTACAGACAACCTGACCACCAGGCAGTTCAGCCACCATTTTTATTCACAGCTGTCGTAGAATCAGACATGGAATAGTGGGATATCATAGGCAGCAAAGGATACATCTATGTCTGAGAAGGTATCTCAGTTGATAGGATGTGACACAATCGCATTGATGTGTTTTGTTGCTTTCATACCTCCGTATGCTGTCTGCGGAGGCAACATTTTTCAGCTTTCGGACACAGCCTCTGTCCGTGTTAGCATCTGTCTAATTTAGCTACTGGCTAAGTGACTGATGAACCAAAATACTGCTGAGTTTAATTGGGCACACATGCTTTGACATCAGTGGGAAGCAGTTACTATGTTGCTATCCTAACTATCCAGGATTAAATGGCTATTTACATTTTATTATTAGCATTTAGCAGTGTTTTCACCTGCCATTTACAAACTTATTAGAACATAGGTAGTTGTGATCCGCCATTTGGGAACCACTGACTGTCAACCAAGTTTCTAACGTTTGTAGGCATGTTTAAATCAACCTGAAGTTGGATTTATTTGCATAAATTTTGCAGGCCTCTGGATGCATTAAGAGCGCTGTCATATTGATGTGTGCTGTTCTATGCGCATACAGAAAAACCAAAAGTATGAAAAATGGTCCCATTTAAAATTTTCCTGTCTTGTTTTTTTTTTTCCTGCAGGAGAGAGGATCTGACGAGAATACTGGACAGTGAATGAAGATTCGTCCGGAGGGGAACGGAGCTCGTGCATGTGTTTTTCTTCGATGACAGGAGTAATCCGCCTGAGTTTGAGGGTCTGAAGGCAGGAGACACGTGCTGGAGGAGATTCTCGGAGTACGTCGGCATCTAGCAGCAGCGGCTATTTTCACGGACCATGTGGTTCGCGGTGCGCAAAAACCGGCACCTTTTGCACCAGCAGGACTGCTGCAGTGGCAGGGCTCATGACGTTTCTCTGTGGATATGGATTTTTTGTTGGTGTGTGACACTCATCAGGGGACAAAGCTACCACCCCACCGTGAACACGCAGTACGGGAAATTACGGGGCGCGCGGGTTCCGCTGCCCAGCGAGATCCTGGGACCGGTGGACCAGTACCTGGGCGTGCCGTACGCCGCCCCACCGGTGGGGGAGAAACGTTTCCTACCCCCTGAGCCGCCCTTGTCTTGGTCGGGGATCAAGAACGCCACTCATTTCGCACCGGTGTGCCCGCAAAACATTCACAACGCCGTTCCGGAGATCATGATGCCAATTTGGTTCACCTTTAACTTGGATATAGTTGCCACTTACATACAAGATCAAAACGAGGATTGTTTGTATCTAAACATCTACGTTCCAACAGAGGATGGTGAGTGTGTCGGGTATAACGAAGAAAAAATAGCGTCTCGCTATTACATTCTGTCACTTCCTGTGTTGTGTTTGAAGCATGAGTTGTTGTCTGGCGCATGCCGTGTCTGTGTACACCATTTCCGTTCCTCATCCTGACTTGACCTGCCATGAAGTCTTTCCATCAACTCTTCCCTTCCATGCCACTGTTATAGGTTCCTCTTTTGTGTTGTTCAAGAGAGCAAACCAAAAAGAAAGAAAGAAAGAAAGAAAGCTAGAAGAAAGCAATCAAAGAGAAACTAATCTTTTTAATGTAAGAGCTCAGATTTTAATCTGACATGAAGTTTGGATGTAATGATCTTGGTGCACCTCCCTCTCCTCACTGTCTTGACTGTTCTGGGGGATTAGCGATCCGAGATTAGCTTGCTTGATGCCAGAATGAGCCTTTTGTAGAGTTGCTAAAATGTTCTGGAACACAAGAGGCCTGTGGCATCAGTCCTAACCATGTAAGACCCTTTACTGTTCCACTTTCTTCTGTTAACGTTCAAAGCCTGTCTTGAGCAATGTAAGATCTTTAAATGAATTCGGTGATCAAGTTGAGCATTTGCATACGCAAACATCTCCCTAGCACAAAGAGCATTTCTTACAAACTCTTACAGATTTGAAAGCGAAAGCGCTAGCTCTGTTCCAAAACCCAGTGAGCTGCCTTTTAAGGACACATACATGCTAGAGAAAGCTAGAAGACTTTGAAGCAAAGCGGAGACATTGATGCTAGGAATGCATTAAGTTCATTATGAGGGCATGGATAGAGCTGTATAGGTTTAAAACCAAAAATAACACTACTGTACCTGAAATTCTCACAGTATGTCACAGGAAAAGATTATGTTTTTGATTGTTTTAAATTTGCATCTGCAGATTTTACTCTATTGAGAAAAAAACCTCAATTAGCTGTGCTATCAAGTATCACGGGACAGTGACAGTGATTACAGCATCTCCCAAGAAGTGGAGTGGATTAAAAAAATGATGACTTTTCCAAAAATGGTTGCTACACCTCCTGATCCTTACTGAAATCCAGCCTCACAAATGGCAGATTTGGACTGTTCTACATAAGCACACAAACAACGCTCCTCACATGAAGAGCATGGGAGACTTGACAGCTGATTTCAACTGAGTTAGCAAGTTGCTAAGCTAATGACACAGTACTCTAATAAGCAAACTAAAGCACAAATATTGGAGTCCGGCATTTTTCAGTGATCTCAGTACAGTGCATTCTGGGATTGCCTTCACTGTGAAGGATAAATGCGCTGCTCCATTTTAATTTGGGCAAAATTTGGCATCTAAGAAGCCAGCATAATGTTACTGCCAACTTTTGTAACCAGCAGTCCTCTGACGTATGAAGTAAAATGCTGTCCATGTAGTGCACTATGTTTTGGAACAGACAGCAAAAATTGTCAAAAGCAGCAAAAGCTGCATAAGCTATTTGGTGTTAAAATCCATCTTAACTCATAAAACCAAAATGGACTTAAAGGTTGTAAAGCACACTTAAAGCAATTCTCTGCATATGTTCTCAAAGCACATTTGGTGCATCGTGCAACAGAGCCATGCATTTCCCATGCAAAACCTGGAGTGATGCAGCGGTGCAGGGGTTGCGATAAGGAAGAGTTTATTTTTGTGCTTGTAAAGGGTCTTATATAGCAGTGCATGTGAAACTAGGCTTCTTGTGTTCCAGGGTGCAGCAAATCAATTCCACCTTTTTGGAATATTTTCTGCCCAAAAGACAAAGCACCCCAGTGAACGTTCTGGACAGGTTCTCTTTGTTGTTCTTGTGGGGAGGGGGAGTGACGTTGTTGCATGTTCTCCTCAAACGTTTCTTCCAGAGCCTTCTGTTATTTTGTAGTCTTTTATTCATTTTACAGTCAAAAGAATATCCAAGGAATGTGCCAGAAAACCCAACAAGAAAATATGTAGAAAAGGAGGTATGTAACAAGCCAACATTGGAGCGATATACAGAGAAGAGAGCGACTGGTACGTCCTCTCTCGTACCCACGGGATATCTCCTTCAACTACAGAGTGTTGTGCACAGAGCAATGTTAAAAATGTCTGTATATTTCTTTCAACGTAGGGATTTTTTTTAATCTATTTATTTTTTGTGTGTGTGAATATGTGCAATTTTAAATTGATATATAGTGTGTATGTAGACAGTGTCCTGTTTTCACACGTTCAACCCTGTTACATTCAAGAACTGACACAAGCTGAAGATAAGTGCAAAAAAAATCACTGATCACTAGCACATGTGCTTGCACCATGTCAAACAATTGACCACGGAGAGTTTATGCTATTATATTTAATGGGAAGAAGCATAGCAGAACAGGGTTGAACAGAAAGTTCAGGTGAAAAAAAAAAACAAAAATCAGCATTTAAACAGAAAAATATATATACGAAAGATAATAAAAGCCCAAATTATTAATTATTATTATTATTATTATTATTATTATTATTATATGACACATACAGCACAAAATGTATATGTAATGTTTATGGACATGAAATTTGGCTGATGAATGGACACACATTTAGTGCTTTTTCCTTTTTTTTTTTTCCATTACACACATTGTTAAGACTTACAGAGTTAAGTTAAGTCTCCTAAATAATCAATTATGACATATTACTGTTAATTATATCATTTGCAGTAAGTCATTGGGATACACACAGCACACAGTGATACCATTTCCTGACAATGACCTATATATACATGATATACACAATGCTAAACTCCTGTTTTAATTGACAGCACATCCAATTTATTTAGCGTTGTGTCACTGATGTCATAACACAAACCATCATAACAGTAAGATATGAGTCACTGATATCATACAGCTTGATATGTGTCAGAACATGTGATATCTTATGACACAATTGATCGTAAGTGTTCCTGCAGTCACAATATGGAGTCTGTCATTACAGAAACCTCTGCACCAATGTCAAAATCAGTGCATTGTTATAAAAAGCAACAGCCATAATGATAGTTACAACAAATGTAACGTGTTTCGACTAGCAAACATACACCTCACAGATGATACGGACTAGAAGCAACACAATTCCAATTAGGATTCCATCAAGTCTTTAAACGCTACACTGAAACTTTATTATTATTCGGGATAAAAAGAATGCAGTGACAGCAAAAGGTTAATTGATTATGGGATTCAGAAAGCTGCTTTGTCAACACATCTCCTATAATTATGCAATAATAATTATAACCTTAAAAATACCAATAATAAACATATTGTGAATTCAGTGGCTGAGTAAGTACTTTAACACAGTAAACAGTATTAATAATGACATCAGCTTAATCTTATGATACATTCTTGTTGGAATTTATTGAATTGCATTGAATTTAATTAAACAAAACAAAACAAAACAAAACAAAAAACAATCTGAGTTTAACACAAGTTGTATAGGCAGCATCTGTGACTTGCTGTCAATAACCGCAAAATAATTTAGACTCACTCATCCGTTTAAAACCTTTTTTTTTGTTTTTTTTACAAGAAATATCATGCTAACATATATAGAAATCAATTAACAGCAGAAGTCTAGTAGAAGAAGGTTTGGTAAGTGAATTTAATCAAATTAGTTTCATGTTAGCATAGTGTATAATGTTTAGGTTTCGTGGATGCACCTTTGAAACAGTGTGTCTGTGTAACATATCACCAGCACAGTCACTTTCCCATATATACCTCCATCATAAGTATATGTATTTGCTTTTGTGACCTGATAGATAGGTCTAAATTATTGTCACAGATGCTGTCTTGCTTGGCACCAGTACATTCCTTAATGTTAACATTTTATGGAGATTCATTTACATTACACGATGTTTATTAAAGCACACTATAAGTGGAACAACGCAACCTTCTCTAACCACTCAATTTGCATTTTTAAAGAAAACAAATTAGGTTTATACTGTCTAATTGTTTTTATTATATATTTAATAAATTTGTGAGATGTTCCTCACAAACTGATTGCTCAATAGGACCTAAAACTAATGAATAATGGGTAGTTGGAAAGAAAAAAAAAGTTGTTATTATGACAGCAAAATAATGTTTTCTGGCAGTAATTTGTGCATTAGTATTTAACAGACCTAATTTGATCTATTTTCAAGAACAATGGATTTTAAGAAGTGAATATGAAATAATGTTACTCTGAAATTAAAAACACCATGTTGAAAACATAATGTCAAAACCTTTACGGTGCACAGTAATTGTTTGTTTTAGCATTTTCAGTTACTAATTGTTGTAGAAATTTAAGCATTTTTCACAAGTTACAAAAATAAAGCAAGCAGTATTTCCTTATGAAACAAACAAACTGATGTAGAAATGGATATATTAAATATATCCATATGTTGGAAACTTTTCAGTATACTTCAAAATATGCATTGATGACTCATGGATATATATATATATATATATATATATATATGAAATGAGAAACATTTTTACATGTAAAAGCTTTATTGAAACACTTTATCTAGCTTTATTTTCAACTTCAAATATTCTAATATATGAACATAATATATTATTCTGTATATTTTCAATTTAATATACTGATTGTTGATATATGAGGAAATATATTTTCTTTGTGTAAGGTTCAGCTGGTCATGTGATATCAATATGGCTCCCCCATAGGGTGATCTGCTCAATATAATGTGAAACAACATACATAGAGTCTTCGTCTTCGTTTTAAACAAAATGTTCAATCTGTAAGTATGAACACTGTGCTTTGTGCTTACAAAAAAAAACAGCAAAATAACATGCAATATCTGTCACATTTGTAGAAGGGGTGTCTGAAAAATAATGGCATTGTGTTCTGCATCAGATTACGGCAGCATGTTGCCTGGAAATCTTCTCGAATCAGAGAATGGAGACAGGCAGCACAAAACACGCTACCGTCGCAGTCTCCCGTGATCTTGTTATGAGAAAAGTAAATAACAGCTAAGCATCAAAACCAATGTCTTTACACAGCAGCAGCTGCTGCTGAACTATTAACAACAGTGTTCAGGGGGAAACTACAGTTTGGAACAAATTTGCAGTGAGTTTGCGCTGTCGGTTAAATGATCTATGTGGTGTGAGGGAAAGTCTTAAGGGAGCAACCCCTCCCCAGAGGAGCCGTCTGTCTGTATATGGGTCAGGAACAAGAGGAGCTAGCATTTACGCTACCTTATTTATTTGCTTTAGTAGATGCTTAGAATATGCTGAATCTACAGATATTATTGCTGATGGCTTAAATTAACATTAAACAAACCCGTTGAAGGCTATTTTTGTTTTCAGTAAAATGATAGGCTTCGTTAAATGGTGGTTTTACGAGAGTTTCTATTTTCTGTTTCAACACTTAAGCCTCTAGACATTTATAACTGTAATGAACTGTTTGCATTTTCACAAGGCTATGCCTTGATTATCTTAATAGCACGTAACATATTAACATAACAGCGGATGAAGTTTTGAACTTGGAAAACACAAACATAAAACATTTGCATTAGAAAGCACGATTCTGAACTCCAAAATTAGGGTTTTAGTTTTTAGAGTGCAATCTTTTTGATCACACCAAAAATAAATAAATAAATAAATAAATAAATAATAACCTATTAGTCTCAGCGTGCAGCAACATGAAATCTTATGTAAATTCCGGCAAATTTGCATAACATAAAATCATCAGTAAGGGTTGCCAGGCAACAGTACGCTTGTGCTCTAAGAGCCTGTTGATGGTCTATCCACTCTGTCGAGCTGTTTCAATCCAATTTGCCCTAGGGATTTACAAAAGAAAATTTTATCAAGACATTATGTTAGGTAGAAAACCTGAAAATGTGACACAGAATGGAGGTACTTTCAGGCTGAATGACACACACACACCTGTATGAAAGGTGTTACAGTGAGTGAACACATTAAAGTTCATGTAATCGTTCTTCTGAAGAACATTAGCACGCACACTTCGGTCCATTACCAGAAGGCTGATTTGGTGAGAGCTTTTGCGGGATGCAAACAGGCAATAGTAAATAATAATCTTAGTTCCTCATTTGCCTTAAAAAATCTTATTTCTAATCCCATAAAACTGATCCATTGACATATCATGAAATTGCCTTTTCACTGCTTTTTTTGTTGTTGTTGTTGTTGTTGTTGTTGTTTTTGTTTGTTTTTTTTGCTTTGACATGACAAGTTTACAGACTACTTTTGCAGCCTAATTTGATTTTAGTATACTGCGCTGTCAGACATTTGGATGCAACTGTGTTGTTATTCACAAAAAAAACATGAACATCCATTTACTTCTATGATGTTATGGAAATATTTCCAAGTGAAACAGCATTGTCCATGAGGAAAATTGTGAGACTGGATCTTTTTTTTTTTGGTCTTAGGTTTTTTATTTGTTTTTTTATTTTTATTTTTTTGTTTAGGCGGGGGGAAGAAGAGGTGTCAATAAGTATGTCGATGACTGTCAATGCTAAATGTCAATAAGAAAATTAAAATATATGGATAATTGGTAACAATAATTAAACATTAAATTGGCTTATCAACTTTCAAAAGGAGACTGTGCAGCCAGTCAAAACCATCAAATGGTGTATTGTCACAAATTCATCTATTACTTGGTAGTAGGAGTATTATTGGTAGTATTAACTGAATAATATCTTTCCTTATTTAACCAAGGATATTTTTGTTTACTTTTAATAATAAACTGTTACAGTGTTGTGTTGTATCATGACTTGGTGCCCAAAGTAAAACTCAAAATTAAATATCATGAACTTACAATGAACGTTTGTATTGCTAATTTCATAGTTAATTAAAGTTTATTAATAATAAATTAACACACAAAAAATAATAAGAATAATAATATATAATATACTTATAATAAGATGTTCTTCAGAGAAATCCTTTAGGTCCCACAGATTCTATGTTTTTTCTGTGTTGTTGTGTGTTTGGGCCCTTTCTGGCAGTGGCTGTGTGGTTTTGGGGTCCGTCTTTTCACGCTGAGAACTCATGTGTGGCTGTTGCAGAGGGTTCGGGCTCTTACTGGTGCTCAGGGAGGCACAGTGCATTGAGAGCCGGGGGCTGAAAACTTTTTAATGGGAAGATCAAGGTAAATTTTTGTCTTCTGGGGGAAAAAGTATATTCTGTAGCTTCTAAAGGGCAGTACTAAATGAAAAAAATATGATATTTAGGCAAAATAAGAAAAATGTTCATATCTTTATTTTGTTTGAGAGTTTTCTTTTTAAGTCTGGCCTATAATAACAAGCCTATATAATAAATACATTAGAGTACCAAATTAATATTAATTCTATACTTGGTCATTAAAGTTATCATTATTTATTTACAGGATTTTACATTTGTACATTACATATTTTATGTGGGAGAGACAATATTTAGCTGAACTTTAGCTTCTTAATTGTAGCTTTGATTGAGCTCAAACAATAATTGGTGGACCTCCTGCAGTATCGCCGCAGATTCCCGAGGGTTACAGACCCCCCGTGTTAACTAATGCTAATTTATACAACTTGAAATGTTAAAATGTATTAGCACAAATAGAAATTAACATTAACCAAGATTAATGGCTTTAAAAGTGTTCTTTTTTTTCATGTTAACTATTGCAGTAACTAATGTTAATGTATAGGATCTTTTTAAAGCATTTTCACAAGACCAATTTCAAACCAAACTACATATTTTCAATTTTTTGTGTTCCATACATACTGAGTGCTGAATGTTTTATATTTATTCCATGTATATGATTCTAACAGGAGGCACTTCTAATGAATTTTGTAGGCTAAACTTCAATGCATCCAGTTTTTATCTGTTTATATATTCAGTTTAAGAATTCCCTGGGATGAATCATGCTGTTAATAGAACATTTAATGCCTAAAGGGTGTTTTTAAAGATTGCATTAATACCCTTCCCCAAGTACAGGATCAATTATGTTTATTTGCTTCTATTAACATAATTTTCTGATGTTGGCTACACATTTCCTATGAAACACGCATGCATGATGAAATCTCTCAGGGAGCTTTTTCTGTCATGTTTCAAATGGGCTTTGACAAATCACTTATAAAGAGAAATGATTCCTGCTATAATTTTGACTTTGGTGCTCTTAAATTGTTTGAGAGAAGGGAATTTGGTGGGATCAAACCAGAGAGCCTATTTACATAGAGTAGCAGTTTTTTTTTTTTTTTTTTTTTTTTTTTTTTTCCCATGAGAAATACAAATTCACAATGAATGGGACAAGCCATCATATTCCAGCAGTCTGCCAACGTGATGGAAACTGCTAAGTGTTGGAATCTGAACTAGGCTCTGACTGAGCAATGACAGACAATAAAATGGCATGGAAATCGCTTTTGGATAGCTCAACTTTATCGAGGTTTGAAATGTGTGCGTATGTACCCTCAGGCTAAGTTGCATGGCAAACAGCAATGGCATAAATGGAGAAAGGGGTGGGCGGAAGTTAAGGAAGAAAGGCACAAGGGAAGCGGATGTCCCCTCTGCTTGATATGGAACAGCTCTTTTAAATGTGTGGCAGCCCATAGGCCTGGCGTGAGCGGAGTCTTGCCAGTGGCACTTCATTCAGTCCGACTTGAAATGCAAGACACAGCTTATCCAGGAAGTTTTTGTTTGGATCCCACACTGCTCACTGGCCCAGTATATCTGCCCGTTCAGAGCGCAGTGTCTTCCAAATGCTCTTTGTTGTTAGTCCCTCTATAAAGGGCCAGTTATTCTTCCAAGGTCGGGCTGTAGCTGTTTTTGTGATCTATACGTCGCTGGTTCATTTCATCCTTAGAGGTGCGGCGAAAACAGAAGGTAAACAGAATGTATGTCTTCGATAGAAACAGCCGAGGATTTCAGTGAAATATTTCAGCCATCTTAATGTAATCATCGGTTTCCGACCACGGTTCTTTTTCATATGCGTTCTTCGCAGTCACTCTCGGTTATTGCCGTAGCGGTTAACGCCAAGGACAGCTCATAATGCGCTCCTCTATTTATCCAGCACTTGTAATAAAAACAAAAGGCCTGTGATATAAAAGTCTCTGGGCTGCTAAAGTCCTGGTGTAAATTTTTGGCTGTCCTTTCTCTAGGATTATAGTCTCCCTAACCTTTAAAGTCGACAAGTCGAAATTGGCCCTCTTTGCTTTCTTAATACATGTTCCTGGTTTGATTGTACACAATTCATTAATCTACGACAGTCTTCTGAAACAGAATTCCTTTCTACTGACATTACCTAGGCCACATGTGGGGAAAATCATTTGGACCAAACTGCTATTTGAGCATTGTTTTAGGCTATTGTAAATGATGTAGTCTTTCTAAAAAGATGAGTTAATGGCAATAATAGCAAATAAAAACCCTTTCTCAGTCTCAAAGTAGCTGATAGTGCTGCATATCGTTATTTGGACCACTTTCCCCGTTGAAAAAAACAGCATATGCTGGTTAGGTAGGTTTTAGCTGGTCTTTAGCTGATTTATGCTGGTCCTTTGCTGGTATATGCTGGCTCTTTGCTGGTCCTTAGCTGGTTTAAGCTGGTCCTGGACCAGCATAAACCAGCTAAAACCAGCATCCCAGCATCAAAACCTACCTAACCAGCATATGATGTTTTTTTCAACAGGGTTGATAATAAATTATTGCAATTATTTGGTTATGTTTAGGTTTAGCTCTTCCAATCTGACTTCATAATAAATATAATATGTGCTGTTGGTGGTTATGTTTAGGGATAGGGATAGGATTAAGAGGTATAAAATACACCTAGAAAAGAAAATGTAACTACAGTATAACAAAAATAGATGAATCCCACACACTGCTATAAGTTGCAGATCATATTTTAGTGATAGGGGTGTAACGGTACACAGATGGCACAGTTCGGTACATACCTCGGTTCGAGGGTCACTGTTCGATATGATTTCGGTACAACAGAAAAAAAAAAAAAAAAAAAAAAAAAAGCAAATCTACTATGCTAGGTTTCTTTTCATTTATTTTAAACAGACAGTAGTACAAATTACATTTTTTTCTACCTACATGTGAAAATACTAAATATTATATCAAATTAATGTCATATATAGGCTATAAAATCTGCAGTACATATGAAGAGTTTGGTTCCAAAACGCTATAAATCCATTTTGATTCATTTGATTAAAAATGTGTTTTCTTTACCAAGAAAGTGACAAGATGAAAATCCATATTTTCTGTTTCAAACTTTCACATAGCATCTTTATGTTATAATAACATAAAAAATTCAAATCCAGATTTAGATTTTCAAAGATTTATTATAAAAACTGATTTTATTTCTCTCCCCAAAATGCAATAAATCCATCAGGGCTTTACGCTTACTTTTCTTTTTCTTTTAACTTCAAAAAGCACCTTTTAATCAATAATCAAATAATCTGATCAAAAGTTATCCTTCCCATTACGAGGTGATATTTGACTCCTTAAAGTGAATTAGATGGGATTTTGTTTTTACCATTGTAATGGCATTTTTTAACACTTTTTTATATATATATATATTTTATAGGCTTTTTTAAATTTCTAATTAAAGCAACAGAATAAGAATAAGTTACCAATCAAATGAAATCAGTATTAACAAAATTTAGAGGTGGCACAGAAGAACAGAGGTGGCACAGAGGTGGCACAGAAGAACACAAAAGTGGCTTGTAGGTGTATTTGCATATGTTTAATGAAAAGCACGTTCATTCATAAAGGAAACACAGCTGTGTTTGAATAGAGATGCACAGTAGCTCAGTTGTGACTTTGTTTCAATGAAATAGAGCAAAATCAGACAATAGTGTTATAGTCAGACAATGTTAGTCACTTAATATTAACTTCTTGGTAATTTAACTGTTGTATTAAATCAGTATCTTATTTACAAACTCCCTTAAAAATCGTTAAAAGCTGTCACTCATCTTAGTTCATCGCGATCTCACAAAGTTCCATTATAATCAACGAAGCTCTCTACACTGCACAATGAATTATTTACACTCTCTCTACACTTTGTATATTAAAGGATTTGCCAGATATGTCTGTGATACATTACTCAATGTTGAAAACTAGGATATGTATTCAAAGCATCGCCTTTACTGTTTACAATGTGTGAAATGGTGCGCTGTGATTGGCTGAGCGGATGTATCGCATTTTGCAGAGAAGTGAAACTGGCGTTTGTCACAGTTTGTAAAAATAGGGAGAAAACATGACAGAATAACACGGCAGATATCGCATTTTGTGTAAAATTAAAAGCTGCCTTTTCAATACCGACCAGATACAATACTGATTTTGGCAGGAACTCAATTTTGTAAAAAAAAAAAAAAAAAAAAAAGGTGTTTATCGCGTTTTGGAACCAGACTCTTCATACATACATACAAGGAATAAATACTTGAAATATATTTAATTTAGTTAACTGATAGACAAGGGAAATAAACTGTGCGACACGTAACGTAGCCTATATTTGCTAAGTTTCAGTTTAGTTTTGTGACAGAAAGGAATCTCAAATGGCAGAACGCAACATCCTATTTGTTTTTTGTTTAAGTTGATTTTGCTGATATGAGGAAAGTTGAAGTAATTGCGCCGGCGCACACAAACACAAAACATGTCAGTTCCAGGCTTCTAGCATTGCTAACTTGACAGCGCAGTTGGTCTTTTATCAAAATAAAACACAGTGAACCAAACATCAGCGCGCCCGCCTCACTGTGTCACCGTTAGAACGTGACTGAACTACAAAGTCTAGAATTTACATAATAAATAATAGTTTAGCATTTGGATGCATCGCAAATATGATAATATTATGAAATATTTGGATTTGTGCCGAATGAGAGAGGTAGGAAGAGCACAAAGCTCCATTTTGCAGACAGTTGAGTACACAAGCCTTTAAAATAATGTTATACTCCTTTGCCAGTGAGAGACACGTTCAGAATCAACACATGATCACTGTCGAGTGTGCAACTCCTGGCATTCGCTGTTCTTTTGCCGGCGGTTATCAAACAAAGTTGCATTACTAGAGGCGCCCCCTTCTGGATTGAGGGTGAATTGCCTTCGTTTTCATTGTAAGGCCTCATGCACCGAACCGAGATGCCCGTACCGTGACGGTTCGGTACGAATATATGTATCCTTACACTTGCATGACTGAAATGTCGTGTCAAAACATGGTTTGCAAGCTGTCATATTTTCATCTATTTTCATCTTATTAGTCGATTTGCTTCTATTTATACTTACAGTATGCACCTGCTTATAAGATTAACAAGAAGCTGTAAATATATAACTAAAATTATAACAAAAAATTATAACTACTTTAATTTCATAAATATTTAACATTTCTACACGTAATACTGCTTAAGTTTTAGATTCGGTCAGTACATCCTTATTGTACATTTCAGAATCTACCCAAATGTCCAAAAAATATGTTTTGTACTGTAAATGTTACATATGAATGGCTACATATCAACAGAGAGACCAGTTGTTGACGAATGGTTAGGTTTAGGGGTCATGAACACAGATGGCAGCAAACAGGTTTTGTAGTCACAGGCCAGCTGAGCAACTGCCATTGAGATGAATGGGAATGCTAACGGACAGCTTTCTACAGGTATTATTCAGATTAATTAATTCATACGACCTGGTCTGTTCTGGTAGAGAATGCCAGTTTTCACCAGCCTGTCAATTCCCGACTGATAAAATAAGTTCCCACTCTGCATTTTAATCATGTTGCACTTGGAAATACCTCACATTATAGAAGTAAAATGGGTTTTCAGTCAATCTTTCACCTAGGATTGATACTGAAATCTGTATACGTCACTCTGAAATTCGTTTACAGATGTAACACAAGATAAAATGCTATGACAAACGCTGAGGAATGAGAGAGGATGCGAAACAGAGAAGACGAGGAAGACCACAGGAGGATTTGAGACAGACAGTAAAGTGAATACCATCCTGAATTGTTAGAAGTCAACATTTCGCCAATAGGTCCCTTGCCACATTGTGACCTTTCCGATATGTAAATCTGGGCTCAATCCATTGTCACTTTGACCCTCTTCTCCTGCTCTTCAGAATGGGATGCACTTTACATTCAGTGAGCTCTTTACGCTGACGCATAGGTCACAGAGGCTGTATTAGCTCACTGTAAAAACACTAGTGCGTGGAGACAGTGGACCAGATGGACTGCCGTCCTCTGAGGCTTATATTATATAAAGTGCTATAGAGCTGGGAATCTTATTCAGAATTGGTTCAGTTTTAAACAAATGATTTTCATTTGGTGAAAATCATTTCTTGAACATTTGGGATTTCATGCACAAATACAGATAAAACTCTGTACTGCAAGGGTGGTAAATGCAATGCAATGTCAAAACAAATGGAGTAGTGATATTTTAATGAAATGGTTGAAAAGATCCAAAAATTAAAATCATGTTATCTGTTTGAATCAGTCTAGTGACTTAAAACTTAAATCGTTATTTTTATTATGTCCAAGGTTTATGAAATAAGTGTAACTACTAATAAATTCTTTGTATAACCTAAAGGTAAAAAAAAACAAAAAACACACACACACACATTAAAATATGATTTCAAAACATTATTAGTGCATAAATATAAAAAGATGTTTATGGAATTGTTAAGGTACCAGTGTTATTATTATTAAATTCTCCTAAACACTCTTAGGGCTAAATTACTGAAATCAAATGAATGCAGCATTTGACCTACAAATGTAAAATATTAATTGACTGTGCGTAAGAGACGACACCAAATACAGGCTTAATTTGTTGAATTCATCATTCATTGATGTTATCAATGGTTGATGAATCCAAAGGTTTTGCATTTGATTTTAATTATTTCAAAATGTGATTTTCACTGATGCATTTAACATGTGCCATATATTAATGCAGAAGCATTTGGACTGCAAATACTCTCAATGAAAAACAGTAGAGTTTATGGGAACACGATGCCATTAAATCCAGATGCACTATAAAGGACATTTGAAGTGACAGAGCTTTCTCGCCTCAGGTATCACAGCTGCCACCTCTCTGAAACAATGCCTTACTTCAACTTAACCTAACAGTGTGATGCCACACACCTAGTGGACTACAATGCACATATAAAACAGGTTGTAGCATTGAAGCTTTGCATTTCTTAAAAGAACAAAAGAGAAAAACATGCATTTTATGATTAACATTTAAGAGTTTCGTAAAAATCACTTTAAAAGATTGACCTAGCTACTCTGATCCTTTCCCAAGTGATTTAAGACATGAATTAGTGGGTGATAATAATTTTACCAAGTAAGGCAAGTTCTTGGAACAGCATTCCAATTGACCTAACAGATTTTAGGGTTAGGGGTTACGGGAATGGCCATGTTTGACATAAATGCTGTCCAGAACCAACAAAACATGTTGGTCAAAGCGTGTGCTGATTCTCCAACTGTATCTGTACAAACACTGTTAATGACATTGGTGATGTGATGTAATTAGCTGCATCTGTGTTGTGGTGGTAGAGGAACTGTAGCATTCATCTGAAATGAACACTAATGTTGAAATGATTGCTCTTTGAACAGCAGAGTCACATCTATATTCAGACATTTTAAAATAGAAAGGCTGATAATGAAGTTTTCTCTATCATTACAAATTGTAGCTTGTCTTGTTAATGCTTTTTTATTTATCAATAGTGTGTTAAGCTCTTGACCCTCTGAAAAGTATGTCATTTATTTTAATGAAACTCTGCAGCACTCACTGTATTGTAGTACTACTTTGTTTGAAAAAAAAAAATCTGTATGTATTTGTAATATAAAGAACAGGCTTAATAAGAGGATCGAACTCAACTGATGATTAATTTAATTATCTGCTATTATGTACACAAAATTATCTGTCATGTTTTAGCCATTTAATCAAACGGCAGCTAAATTCTAACCTCTTATTAGGTTGTGTTCTAATCGATGCACATTATGTGAACTTGATTATGTATACATGAACAATCATGTTATACATTTAAGTGATTTTTTGTTATCGGCCAGTTTCATGTAAGGTAATACTGTCTAATATTAATCACATGTATAGCTAAATACATGTATAGCTTTTTTTTTTTTTTTTTTTTTTTTAAGTCTATTTCTTGTCTTGGTGATCATACTATTTTGAATTCTCCTGTGCTTCTCTGTATTTTTCCTGCTTTACTAACAGGAACCCATTCCAAAAAACAGGGCGAGGATTTATCCGATAACGACGGTGATGAAGATGAAGGTATTCACTTTGGTGACGAAAGACAATTGCATGTCTTGGATTATTTTATTTTATTATTTTTTCTCTCTCTATACTTAGAATGCAGCCCTCCCTTGTGCATCTTTTTTTCCCCCTTTCCTCTCATAGTCTAAAGAGTCATCTAAGTCCCTTGTATGGCTGTGGAGGATGACTGTGTCTCGAATACTTCAATACTTACTGTAGCATGTCAGGGAGATTTTTAAGACCGAGAGTAAATTGCGTAGGTGCATCGTGGCTTTGTATGTTTTCTCCTTCATCTGCTTTATGTGGTATATCCAGAATTGTTTTAATTAGCGCAGTGGTTCTTAACTAATTTTGTTTCACAATCCAACATAGTACCAAAATTATTTATCACAGAAAAAGAAAAAAAAATGTACTTAAATCATATACTGAAATCCATTTATATGACAATGAACAGCATCAAACCCAACAATATGCTATTGATAGTTTTCTGAATGTCCTTGCATTTAATTTGTTTTAATTATCAACACTATCTCATAGCTAATCATTTGTACATGATGCAGTAAACATATGTTATTGCTATACTGAAAGCATCAATGTAATGCATTGTAAGTAAGATTTTTTATTTTATTTTTTTATTATAGTGCCATTTCAATTGATCTTTCAGGATTCCATGATTGTTCCATGATCTAGTATTAAAATGTTGAAATGAATAATTGAATCATTGTCATATACACATTACATATACACATATATATACATATAAATATACTGTTTATACCAGGGATGGGAAACGTTAATCCTGGAGGGCCGCTGTCTTGCAGAGTTTAGCCCCAACCCTAATCAAACACACCTGAACAAGCTAATCAAGGTCTTCAGGATACAGGTAGGTTTTTTTTTTTTTGCAGAGTTGGAGCTAAACTCTGCAGGACAGTGGCCCTCCAGGATCAACGTTTCCCACCCCTGGTTTATACTGTAAAATAGTTATTCCTTCCATAACCATATTTTTATTACACTGAGTAATAGTAAATAGTACGGATTCAAGCTTTATCTAGGCATTTTCACGTCACACGTCTTCAACAATCTGCTAAACACAAATGTCACACAAAGCTTTGACCTCGACATGAGAAGCGTTGCACATAGTATCACAGAAGGCTGATTTTTATCATTTGTTCATTTACACAGAATATGTCATTTGTACATTATGTACATTCTCTGAATGTTATGATATGCCTATGTTTGTGTCATAAAAAAACACTTTATAGTTAGATGCACAGGATCTGTCTCTCTTTCATCTCGTAAGTCAACGGCAGATGAGGTCAAAGGTGAAATTATTTGAACCCTCAGCGCTGTATAGCAGTGCTTGACCTGCATGCAACATAACACAGGCTCTATTGCTGAAGCTTGACACTTCGTTCCATTGAGTCTCATTTAGTCGTGTAATAGCTATATAGAATAGCGTATAGATTAAAAGTAATTAAAATCTTTTTGTTGTGGCTTGGCTCCCTTATATATATTTTACTAACATGTAGGACTAGCACTGTCTGTGTCCAGCAACGTGGAGACGCGTATGAGGCAAGCATGGGATATCACAACACAGTTTTTAAAACAGGCGAATGGATTTAGATGAGGAGAGAGAGGCTGACAAGTTGCGGTAAGAGGATTAGCAATGGAGGAGGAAAAAGCATGCGCGTGAGAGAAGTTGCCAATCAGCAAGAGCATTGTTCAGTTTCAGCATTTATCTTGGGATATTCTGGGCTCAGGGTGGATATCTGGCGAGATTAGAATAGGGAAAGTATTCTTCCCCAGTTACTGCGAAAGGCTTAAACCCCAGAACCTCAAATCCTGTTATTGTTGTTCCTTTATGCTCCTAAACTGACAATAGATTTTATAGGTGAGGGACATGTTCAGTGCTGGAGTTATGGTCTAGTTATACACCCCTACTGAGCCTTTGTTGGTTTAGACCAAGTGCTGCTCTCGGTTCTTGTCTGGCTGGCCACATTTATCGTGTTCAGGTGCTGCAGGTATGATGGCTTTGCATCGCCATTCTACTGTTGTACTTTACAGCGGTGTCCAAGGCTGAAATGGAAAGTGAAGCAACTCAGCGACTCAGTCAGGGGTATTAACAGCAGTGTTAATCGATATGCTTTCTTCAATACCAGCGGAGGCAGAGGCCTTGTAATGCACACGTCTTAGCCCTCCGCATGTAGGGAAGCTTCCCTCGCGAGGATTTGGACTTCCAATCCAAAGCGGTTGCATTACCTTTGCAATTGGCTGGTTCAGACAATCCAGTTTCTGACTTGTGCAAATGTGGTGGCTCTCCATGAAAAATCCAGTAGGCTCCAGCAGTCAAGCAGCATGTCCTTCCAGAGGCTTTTCCGCTTGGTCTGGAGGTTGGATTTATGGCCATAGCAGTCCCAGTGGGATGTGGATTCGGCTTTGGATTGAGATGTAGTCCACCGAGATGTCCGTGTTCTAGCCCAAGGCATGTTTTTGCATGAGGTGCCAATTACCCTGCATCAATGGCCTGCCTATTTTTCCTTGACTCTGAATAGCCCAGGGGTATGGCATCAACAGTGACAATAGGGAACACGGCTTGTGAAGCATGCCGGAACATTAAAATAAAACAAGAATACAAAGCAGGCAAAGGTGGCAAATGAGTTGCCCTAGATTGGGAGGTTGTGGTTGGTAAATAGTTGAGCTTCACTTCCTTGTTAAAGCATTCTGGTTATCTCCACTGAAGTTATCAGATGTAAGAGTGCTACAAATTAGTTTTGACACTTGGGCAGCACTGGAATGATATTCCACTTGAGCCAACTACATATCAGTATGCCCCGTTTGTCTAATAAGACGTGCAAGTCAAAGCAACAGTACTCGCACACAGAAACTAGAATTGAGCTGCCACTGCATATTTGCGAAAGATAGCAATAGTGAGCATGACACTTTGCTCACCTTACAACCTCTACTCTTCTCTGACTACATAGTATCATTGTGAATCTAGGCCATCCTTCCTTGGCAAACAATTCTAGACGACTTCACCACACACTTAACCCTTCGCCAGGTCAGCCAGGAGCCTTTAGGCACAAATTAAGGCAACTGTGTGAATGCATCCCAGTTTTTCCATCTCTTTCTGCTCACTCTGGCTGAATCCCAATTTATCTGCTTCTAGGTAGGAATGTGTGCAAGTAAGTTAATACGTCAGTATTAGGACATCTATCTCCATGCAGTTCAGTGTGCTTTTATTTGGAATGCACCAATCCTAATCTGGTTTACTGTATATGATGAATACAGTGTGACTTGGGATTCAGCCCAGACGTCTGTCTTTAGCTCTAAAATAGGCTGGGCTCAAATGACATAATGTAACTAGCAAGCTGTTGGCATCATTTCTCAGCTGGTGATCCTCATTTCAGTCATCAGGCTTGGCACAAACAGATTGCAGTGCCTATCATTCTATAGAACATAATTGGTAATTAAGTCAACCTTAGGTGCTACTAAACAAAGCTATAACACCTCTTACCAGTACAGTTTGCAATAAGGTATACTGTTATGGTACTGGTACATTAAGTAGCTGTATATTTAGGCACAGGGAATTAATTCTTTATGTAGCTAGAGCATGGCAGTAGTGATATATTGTGGTTAGCTCACAGGAAGACATACCTTGTCTCAAGTGTCTGCTGTCTTCCCCACTTCTGACAAATAGATGCACATAGCTATTGCTTGGCTCGCTTATCCATGTGCCCTAATTAGACAAAAGAGCCCTTCCCTCCTCCAGACGCCAGCCTTCTTCCCGTGGTGCCAGTGGCCAGGCCAGCTCCACCTGCTTGGGTGTTAGGACGGATTTCAGTCCGCATTCCAGACTAGAATGGAGTTCAGTACCCAACGTCACACAGGATGGGTTAAATAAACAATTGGCCAAATTGGATGTATGCCTGTTGCTATAATTTTGTGCCAATAGCTGAAGGAACAGACTAGAAACGTTTATGGCTTAAATGTACAAGTTGCGTGGTTGGCTAGTGATTTGAACAAACTACTAATCTAGTATGAAACTTTTGAATATAATGTGTTACAAACATGAATGCTAGCTCAAATTACACGACTTGCAGAGGTGTGCAATTTGTTGTGACTGAACTTACGATGGTCACCTGATAGACAGTACATTGGGTTGAAAACTAAAAATACTGAAGGTCTGTTCACAACAAAACAAACAACCTAGGCTCATTGGAAATACATGCTTGTGGTGACATTTCTGCAATACTGAAATTACTTGCCTTACTGCAAATTTCGCAGCAGTTTCAAAATGAAATGTCCAGTGAGTGGCTAAAACGTGTTTAATACACAACCGTGGCCACATTTTTATTACATTGGCACATATCGCTGAATTCAAATGTCTGTGGACTGTCGCTAAAAGTGTTAAAAAAAGGGTAGGTTTAGGGTAGGTTTAGGGTTGGGTTTGGTGTAGGCGGTCTACACCAAACCCAACCCTAAACCTACCCGATAGTGTTAACAAATGCAAAAGTGATATAAAAGTGCATTTGCTGATGCAGCAGTGCTATTTAAACTTACTTCTATGCAGGTTTTAGCCGTTTTGTCAAACTGTAGTTTCACAGGATTCATACTGGAGTGTTTCACCTCGCAAGTGAAGAAGGTCATCACTCACATCACTGTATCGCGTGAGCTACTGAGAAAACCTACAGTTCAAAAATTCATTGAAGCTGTATATGTGACGCTAACGTTCAATAGTATCAGTTTTCAAATCTTTGTAATATTGTGCAAGGAATAGGTATTGCAGCATTGTAGGCAGAGGCATGTATTTCCAATGAGCCTGTGTAGCAACAGAATGTAAGGTGCAAAAAATTGGTGCGATAAATATTTTAATTTGATTTAATGGTCATTAATGCCTCTGTTCAGACCAACACAAATGTTCATATATTGGCAATAATATATATATATATATATATATATATATATATATATATATATATATAATGATTTTTTAAATCCTTAATCTATGTTCCATCGCACTACAAATAAAGCTGGGCAGCCAATAAATTTCACACTTATAAAACATGTTTTGTTAAGTGAATATCAAGGACAAATCCAGAACTAGCTCTCTTGTTAGCATATTGAATACAAAAAAAAAAAAATAAGTTTGTGAATACTGTTTTACTTCCTATATTCTCTAAGTGGGTATCAGAAACAGGAAGTTGTGTAGAGCTTTGAATACTGTGGTAATTAGAGTATTTATGTTTTTTATGTGCCACCTACAGTCAGAATGTGAAATTCCCTTTTGCAGTTTTTTATGCATTGGTCTGAAGAGACAATTTACACGTGAAAACTGGGACAATTTTTTTGTGCCGAACATTTATGCTGGTGAGAACAGGCCTTGACATTTAAGGAGGGTTCTGAACTCTGCTAAAGAAACCAGAAACATCATAAAGAGTTGGGCCAATTATTATTTGACCTAGGCTATTAAGCAACCACCTAGACATCCCAGCAGTGTGGTGCTAGGTTTTGCATGGGCAAACAGCACTCACATTTGTAAAAGTCTATTTTCCTTGGCATCAGTGTCAGGAAATTGTCGCAAATTCTTGTTTTTCATCATAATGCAAATGAGAGTATGGTCAGTTTGCATAATTGTAAGCTCTTTGCAGCTGTGTGCGGTAGTGCTTTTGGTTAGTAGCATGTGAGGTGTCTGATGGTGGTGCAGTGAGACTCAGAGCAAACTGTCTATACCCTCCCCCTCCCCCTTCGGTCTCTCTCTCGGTCTCTCCCCCCTCCTCATTCACTGCTAGAAGCTGGGCTTCAAAGAGCACATCAAACCACCTGTCTGTGTGTTAGTACCATTATATTTAATGCACAAACACCACAGCCCAGCCTCAAGAACCCGCCATCTTCAAAGGTCACTCATCCACACCTGGATTAAGGTTGAGCCATTGAAATTAAAAATACAAATTGCCACATGCAAACCTTTTGCATTTCACTTAGCCAATATGTGTTATTAAAACTTCCATTAAAAATCGATTAAACTTTGCAGCACAAACACTGCAGTATCATCGTACCCCACATCCCAATATGCCTACTCTCTTGCTAAACTGAGTGCAAATAGCAGTGTGTGAAATACCCAGATGACACTGTACTTCTGAAGTCTGCATCCGATGAACACTTTACTATACAATGAAGCTGAAAGGCATATTAACATGTGCTTAATAGAACATACTTAATACTAATGCTAATACTAACATACTAATAGTCACAAAGTTCCTCATCAAACAACTATGGCAGTAACTCTCCCTGTTGAAAAAAACAGCAAATGCTGGTAGGTAGGTTTTGATGCCCAGCACTAAAACCTACCTACCAGCACACTGCAAAAAATGCTTTTCTTACTTAGATTTTTTTTGTCTTGTTTCCAGCCAAAATATCTAAAAATTCTTAAATCAAAAAGGTTTTCTGCTACCCCATTGGCAGATTATTTTGCTTGTTCTAAGCAAAAACTCACTCAACTTTGATTTCTTATTTCTGAAAACCAGATCATAATTTTTTCTTGTCTAGAAAATCATTCTTGATTTAAGAATTTTAGATATTTTGGCTGGAAACAAGACAAGTAAGAAAAGCATTTTTTTTTGCAGTGATGCCGTTTTTTTTTTTTTTTTTTTTTTTTTTTTTTTTTTTTTTTCAGTTTTGGCCTCAACGATAGCCTTACAAAACTTCTAACACCCTAGTAGCCACATAGCAACTGCAAAGCAATGTGCTAACAACATTAGCATTGTGGTAGTGAAATTTGAGCAAACACCACTCATATTTTCAGAAAATATGTATATAGTTGTAGAAATCTTGCTGTAGGCCATGTATGAAGCCCGCAAGTGTGCATTATGTATTTTACTGCAGAGTCCGAGCAATGCCAGCTTCAGAAATATTCAGTCTGACCTGGAACTGTCGATCTTCAACATTTATGTTATCTGTGGTGAGCTCAGCGGTGGGGTCTAAAGTCAAAACCTCGACTCGGGAGCTCATACAATGCTCACAATAAGAATGTTTGACAGATTCCATGTTTTACAGCGTCAGTGCTAGTCTGGGCCACTTATCAGTGCTCACGCTGCCCAGTTCCTCTAGAGTGACAGGCCGTTGAGAGGTGGCCCGTTGAGAATTTTGAGAGGTTCACAGATAGCTTGACGCGTCCTCCTCCTGAGCTTTGCAGACATGCTGAGCGTTGCCGCCCAGGTTGGACATCCACCATATTTTAACACCCTAACCACAACTCTGATGGAGATGCAGAAGACTTTGTGAAGAAGGTCGTTCAACCATTCGTGCCCTCAGAGGTGTTAAGTGTTGTTTAATTTATAGGGAAGCAGGGGTCTTTACCTTCTTTAGTTCACTTGGAGATGATTGATGGAGGTTATATAAAGGAATAGATGCATGCCGCCCGCTGCTTTTGAAGATGAAACATATGCATTTGTTTGTGAGTCTGTGTGTGTGTCATAGCGACTGAGTCATGTTTTCATGTCAAAGAACAAATTTGTACATTCATGAAGCTGACATTTTAGTTAATGTTCTATAGTTTCACCCCTTCTGTTCAAGGTCATTTATTGTCCTGTTTATTCAAATGATGTGTTTGTGAAATGCAAGTGTCTTTACGGTGTGTTTTAATCAATATTTCTTTTCTTTTTCCTCAGGATATGAATTCTGAATCTTTTTTAATGTTCTCAAGATGTCTTCAATGGGATAACTTGATTTTGATGATGACATTATTTATGAACATTTGGTAGAGAAGAGATCAGTTAGCAGAGTATTATGTTTTTATGTCACATCATACCAACGTGATGTGAATCAACAAAAGAGGTTACTGATAACAATGACATGACTAATCTTTTGTATTGTTTTTTCTAATTGATCTTTTTCATCCGATATCTCATCCTGTGCATCCCTTGTGCAGGAAATCTTGTGCATTTTTTTCTCTCTCACCTTCTTTTTCCCACTCCATACATTGTCTTTCTTCCGTACGATAAGTGTCAACAGAGAATTGTCATTTCAAAGCAGTGCCTTATCATACTTCTCTCAGATACCAGATAAATCTTTAAATGTGACCGTAAATGTTTCAGCTGCCGGATCTGAAATGGAAAAATTCTATACAAATCAGTTCTCGCTTGTTCCATCAGATCAGGAGCGTAACGTGTGAATGCGTTCTTGCCATGTAAATCAGACTTTAAGCGCAGACAGTGGCACAGTGATTGCAAATAACATTCTTTTTTTTCTTCTTCTTCTTTCTTTTTTTGCAATAAAAAAAAGCCAGCCTGTAATTTGCTGTGACCACATACATGCAAATAAGCGCATCTTTAATAGGAGGCCTTGAATGCAAACGGGGGCAAATGCACTGGAGTGGTGTTTGCGATTAGCCGTTCTCAAAGATTCTGAATTTTGATCTGCCGTATCCATGGCAACCCTCAACACAATACAGCATTTTGAGCCTTAGCCCAGCAGTGCTCGCTTCTCAAGGCTTCTGTCTCTTTCATCTCAGTGGAGAGAAAATTTTCCCAGCTTGTGTTTTTTTTTTCCCTTTTAGATTATGTAATTAGCAGAAAACAACAAATTGATAATGGTTGATTGATTAATGTCTATACAAAAACGTTTAAAGAAATGAGGAACATATGGTGATGTATTTTAAAGGAATAGTTTGGCCAGAAATGAAAAATGCTTGTTCTGTGTTATAGTCTTTCTTCCAGGAAACACAAAAGGAGATCTTGGATAGAATGTCCAAGCTTCTGGTTTCCATATTATGAAAATGAATGGTGTTATACTGTCAAGCTCTAAAAATGAGTTCAAACAGCATACAAACTATAAGTCAGACAATAGCTTTGATTGAGGAACATTTGAAGTTTAAGTCATTCCTAAGAATGTTGTTTTAAAGGAGCTATATGTAATAATTAATGTGTATTAATCACCTCAATTACCAATGTGTGAATAGCTTGTAACAAAATTTAAGTTGTTTATGCCTATAGACTTATTTTTATATGAAGGACGTTTTTTTGCCAAGTAACTCAAAAGGATGTAAAGTTTCTGCCGAGAACCTCTCTTCCAAAAAAAAGAAAAAAAAAAGCTTATACAACGTTCAGGTTAATGTCAAAAGAACTATTCTGTACTGTGTCGTGCAAAGTGAAGGGATGAATTGAAACTAAAGTCTCCCACAGCCAGACATATAGAATCTCAAATTAATTTTACTTGATACTTTATCAAACTATCACAAGTGTAATTTCAATTACCCCAGATGTCGACATGATGCCAAATCTTGGACTGCATAGATGGTGCATAAATATCCACATCACTACAATCACATGCTTTTGCTAACTGCTGCGTTCTTACCACTCTGGCTGTGTATTAATTTTGTTGTTGAGAGGAAAGCATGTCAGGATGTTGGTTAGCAGTACATCTCTGCAAAGGTATTTCCGCCTTGTTTTACTTCAAAGCAAATAATGAAAAAGAAATTCGAGTACATTGTTGCACTAAATCATGCTCAGTCTCCCATATGTTACCTGCACATGAGTGCTAGCATTAGCAGTTAAGTTTTCGGCTGCAATTTACTTAACGGCCAATAACAAGGGTTTCTGAATTCTGCACAATGTGAGGTTACACCATATGAGAACCAGCAGCATTTGGCAACAGTAATGTCAAACCTGCTGTGACCTCCCTGTGACTACAGAATTTTTTGTGAATAATGGCATACATTTTGGTTTGATTTTAGAACATTTGGAATATTTGAATGGACTGCTTTTATGCTGGTTTTTGTCCTTTTTTGAGCTTGGCAGTAGAAAGCACTTTTGCCTATGATGATTTTGCGTTCACATAAGCAAAACAATAAGATGAGGTCCAAACACAATGTAGGTCATTTTCATTTTTGGCTAACTATTCCTTCAGCATGCTCCCCTATTAGATAAGAAATTTTGGCCTGCCCAATTGCTGCTCATTTTAAACCCTTCTGTGGCTGTATGCTGGAGCAGTGAAGTCTAACAAGGCCATTAAATTTGAGATGATCTCATCATTTAGGCCACTAAAGCATGTTAGAGCCGCCTGCAATAGCCAGTTAGGTTCTGACCTTCCATATGGCTTCATCTGTTCATATCTGTTTTGCGCATACTGTTCATTACGAGAGACAAATGACTCGGCTGATATGAGATGCATCTCAAAGTGTAATTGAGCTGGTGGCTGGTATCTGGGAGGACTGTGAGACGTACTGCTGTGTTGAATCTTGCTCTGACGGGGCAGTGGGGGAGTGAGAGTTTAATGGTGGCCACTCTTGCAGACATACGAGATACTGGAGCCAAGCCTGTGATGGTGTACATTCACGGAGGATCCTACATGGAGGGCACCGGAAACATGATTGATGGAAGCGTGCTGGCCAGTTACGGGAACGTCATCGTCATCACGCTCAACTTTCGAGTCGGCGTCTTAGGTAAGCACTTTTCTATGTTATATAACATTTTCCAGGAGCAGCCATATTGGGAAAATTCCACTTACTAACTTATCAGAGAATAATTACTGCAAACATATGTTTGCCAATATCTGGGTGCCTGTGGTTCTGTGTGCATTATTAAGACTACTATTTTTACACTTGAATGATACGTTGAATGCTTTTTGCTGAATCAGTAAATGTAAAACAGTGAGGCAGGAATGCAGAAATGTTTTAAGAGACTGAATTAAAGAATATTGCTCAAAGCGATATAAAAGCCCATGCCAAAATTCAATCTATTGCCCCCCCTTTTTTTTTTGGCTTGCACAGTGTTGTGTTGATTACTTGTTTAAAGCTGTCCAAAAAAATGTTCAGTCATCCAATTATGTATTAATTTAGAACATAAGCAAAATAAATGAAATTTCAGAGTGAGTTTATACAGCCAATAGATGAATACTGAATCCAAATATATCCCATATAGCAAAAAGAAGAGTATATGTTTTACTAAGGAGCTTTAAAAACAGAAAGTGTTTCTTTAGCAGATGCTTTTATCTATTTGCATATGTTAAAGCTGCAATCATTTTGGAGTAACTTGAAGTCAAATGTCTTGATCAAGAGCTCATGTGTGACTCCTTGCTGGATTCGAACTTACAGCCTTTTGGTGAAAAGCCTACATCTGTTAGGGAAAAAAATTTGAAAAGGGTGATTTTTAGGCACTATCCAAAGCAGAGTCTAGTAGCTGAATTATATATATCAAGCATTTTACAAAAGATTTCTATGTGGCTGTTATACTGAGTGCAGATTTAAGCACATCCAACCAATGTTTCACTGTAGGGCAGGTGGAAATATGTGTATGTTGTACATTCTCTTTCCAGACCTAAGAGATTATTTTAAAAATACATATGTTCTCCTGAGAAGTGGTACAGTCTTAGAAACTGCAAACATGAGAGTAGAATAAGAGTCTGTACAGGTTTCCTGCTGACATTTATTTATGTATGTATGTATGTATGTATGTATGTATGTATGTATTTATTTATTTATTTATTTATTTGCAGAACTCAGTTAATAAATAAAATACTCTAAACATAAATATGTATCAACATTTTGGTGTGAATGTAAACATGCTCAATATCATTTTGTTTTAAAGTCACTGCAGTCACTAATTTTATTAATTAAACTCATCTTAAATAATCAAAATTAACTGTAAAACATTTTTCCTGAGGAAGTAATTTTTTTTCATGCTTTAAAATGACTTAGTATAACTTAAGTATAACTCGACACCCTTACCTTATTTAGTAAGTGTGAAAATGCAAATTAGTCCCAACCTCTACTCAGTCAAACCAGCTCAGGCTACTTGCTCTACTTTTACTTGGTTAACTGAAGTAGTAAATGCTACAAAATGGCAGGTGGCACTATTGGATTAATTGATTAAATGGTTGAAGTAGAAACTGATTCTGAGGAAGAAGAGGAAGAGCAAATCCACCTACAAGTCCATTTATCAGAATGGTAATGCATTTTATGTATCATTCTCTACAACTACAGACACGTAATGGTAATTGATATTGGCTTTACTACATTGTCAAACAGCTATAACGTTGCTCATATTACACAAACCATCTTCCTGTTTGCTATCTCAGACAGCTAATGAAATAAAAAGCCCCACCAAGTAGTTGATGGCTATTAATTTAATGATTTTTACATTTAAGCTGTATATGAATCAAATGAACAGAATTTTCAAAAATAAATTACAGATATACATTTCATTTGTAAAGTATTCTAATATTAGAAAGAAGCATTACTACTTGGTTATTAAAATATATATTTTATATAAATAAATTCTTTCAGTTTACATCAAAAATATCTGTGATTATATGCCATCAGCGTGATATAAAAACTTATGCCATCAAATGTAATACTACTCATCCTGGTGTGAAATATAATACTTGCAGTAGTTACTTCCTGATTACTTTGTTTTATTTATTTCTTTTGCTTTTGCTTTTTTTCTCCCCCAAACAGGTTGCATTTGCCATATATTTTACAAAATATGTTTTGCTAATGGTACAATCTCTGCAGGAATGATGGCAGCACTGTGAACTTTGCATTTTCCCTTTATTAAAACACAGGACACTGCTCATTTGCATAGTGATAGCTGCAGCAAATGTAATTGAAATTCAGAGCAGTCTGAACAATTCCAAGGAAGCAAAATAAATGAATAATAGGATATTAATACAAAAAAAGAGAGAGAGAGAGAGAGAGAGAGAGAGCCTCTTTTTAATTATGCAGCTTAAAGGTACGAGGAGAGAATTATACAGTATGTCAAAGAGTCCTGATTTACCTTGTGGCTATTCTGACTTAAGTATGCTCCATGAACACGACTGTATGTAGGTTACACGGGTTTGATGTAAAATTCATGTATTTATGCATGGATGTGCCTAATTTGGGAAGCACGTAAAACAGCACTCTAGAATGAAAATAGCACTCTAGATGTGAGCGAATACAGCCTGGAAATTTGCAAGACAATAACAGAGATCTCCACACTGTACGGTCTTTATTACCGAAGCCTGTTTAATAAGTCTCGCTGGAGTTTTATCATCTCACTGCAGCGTTTCCACCTGTCCTGTGGATGTGATAATTATTGCTTCTAAGTGTGGACCCTGTCTCTCCAGGGGCCCTATTTGGAGACTTTCGCATGTGAACTCCACACCATGTAGATGGCTGAGAACTCATTACTGGTTTAATATTTAATTACAAATGCCAGATCACCGGCGAGTCTTTCCTGCTGTTGGCATCCTGCGGATGGGGCGTCTGACTGTTTGTGACTGATGGGATATGTGAATATTGTGCCGCTCAGATTTGATCAGACACAGAGTTTGGCCAGAGACAATTTGTTTATAGAAATCCTGTCTTGTTGGGCATCGATTGGTGCGCGTGCGCGCATGTGGATTAGGCCGGGCTCGCTGGGACCCTTTAATGGCGTGTAATGACTCCTAGTCAGGGGGGAGTATCTTGTATCACTGCTCTTTACAAATATAATTACTCACTGGCTCTCCAGAGCATGTCAAATTCCATTTCCTGTGGGGAAGACTTAATTACTGTTTCCAGATGCATTAAATATTAACAATAGCCACCTCTCTTTTAAAAATCCATGGACCTTTGCCCTTTATCGTGGTATGCCGGCGGAGCAGTTGCCAAATGTGGTTTAGAGAAGATTTGAAATTATACCGGCGCTATGAAAAATATGGAATAAATCACCATCACTTATGTAACATAATGTTATTATTATTTTATGTTATTTACTTTTGTGACTTAAAGCAGTACATTATGGCAGTTTTAGATGTTTTTATATTTTTATTTTTCCCAGAGCTCATACATGTTTGATTGTTGAATGCGTTCCATTACGTTGGTGATTCTTTCTGACATTAGACAATTTACATTTCTATGAACATAACCAGAATGGTTGGGCATGTAGACAAAACATCCATCTGCAGCAAACAGTATGCATTTGTTCCCTGTTACGGGAGTCTAATTAAGAAGATCATGTGTATGTGACACAAGAAAAATGGTTTTCATGCATGGATCTTCCGTGACTGGCTGGCACAGCTGCAATGCAAATCGAATTCAGAAATTAACCATTCAGTCTTTGTTCATGAGATGATATTAGGTATTGGTGCGTAGATTTTCCATGTCACTGACAACTGTGCATTACTGCAAATGGTTTCCGATTAGATTCTGTGAAACCTTCTTAGCATTCAGAGTAAAATCTTGCATGTTCAGCAGTGATGTGAAATTATATTTCATATGACTTCCTCAAAGGCTGTTCCAAAATCCCCTGGCAAATATATGTTTCATCTAGGTCAAGAGCTTGAGATGAATTTCATGTAAAGAGAGAAATGCTACAGTGAACGTGGCCTGGTCTTTCTCAGGAAATGGTGCAATTTGTGCCTGAATGGGTCAGGATTTTTAAAAACCATTTGATTTTAAATGCTTATTGCTGAACTCAGGTGCGAAGTATGAGGGCAGTATAACCACCATCCAGATTTTCTGATTAGGAGGCAGAGCATTTCATTGTCTATAAAATAAGTAAGTAAATAAATAAATAAGGATACTTTGATGAATGGAAAGTTCAAAAGAGCAGCTTTTATTTGAAAAAAGACATTTGTTAACTAAGTATTTGCTGCCACTTTTGATCAATTTAATGAATAAAAGTATTAATATCTTTCAAAAACTACATCTTACTGAGCCCAAATATATCTTTCTCACTACTGGAAAGTTTTGTCCATTCAGACAAATTTTTGAAGCGAAGCACTAAGATTAAAATTGTGAAAAATGTTTTATTCATGCTTGCTGAAAAGCAAGAGTGATGAGGGGAGAAATTCAGAAGCCATTTTTTCAGTGAAACAAAGGCCATGTGCTCAGAGAGACAGGCACCCGATTAAATTATAGAAAACATGGAAAGAAATTACAGTTGTTCTAATCAAATGAGAATGAATCGGAGGAATAAAAACATACTCTGAAATCAATTTATAGGGCAAATTAAAAACTGAAATGCCCAAAGGCCAAAATAAATCGAAGATGAAATTCTGCAAATGTTTGGCCTGTTAATGCATTAGCTGCCCAGAAGCAAATGATGAGGTCTTCAACTCCTCTCGCACAGTCTGTGGTCTCAAAACTTTTCCCAAGTGTATCAAATAGCTTTTCGTGAGTTCGTGAACGAAGGCAACAGAATCATCAAGGTTGTTTGGAACTTTGCGCTCCAGCATTCCCAGGAGCCTCTGGTTTTCCTCAGGCAGTGCTGATTTACCTCCAGGGCCTGCCAGTTCCAGCGCTCATGCCTCTCGGCCTTTGTGGGAGAAGTAAATTACACAGAAACCTCAGTAAAAACCACAGTCTCTTTATCCAAACCTGACCTCTGGGTTTGAGGAATTGATCTTCAGTATGATGGCTGCTGTCAAAGTGTCATTTGAGTGCTGTGACATTTGGGTTCTTCCTGGCCTAGTTTTTCACAATTGAGAGATTTGTCAACAGTTCAAGTGAGACAGACCGTGTCACAACAAACTCTTTCGATCACATAAGCCACCAACTTTTTTAGAGCTCTGGCTTTTCACTGAGATGTTTTGTACCTGTTTACACAAAAGACCATGTTTAATATGCTTCGCTTTGCATACATCTTGAGTGTCAAACCAATATGCACAGCAAAACAAATATGTACATTTTATAGAAGTGGATATTTACCACATGCTTTTATTCAGAACAGTTTACAGTGGGGAAGTTCTTCTAGCGCTACCTCGGGTGTCTTGCTCAAAGGCAAATTACTAGTTCATGAACAAGTAGAACCTTTCATATTTGTTCAGACTAACTGCCTTTACATGCACCCAAATAATCTGTCAGTAATCGTATTGAAAAACTGCCATGCAAACACGAACTGAATGAAATTTCAGTAGGATTAGAAAAGGCCTTGAAAAAAAAAAACATAGTGAAAAGCAAATGCTTACTTACAATTATTTTCTCAGTCGGATTCAAAGGTAGCTTCTGCACATGCAAGGTGTCGTTATGTGTATGTTTACCAAATCCCTTTTATAATAAGAGCTCTGTCTTATGTTTTACTAATTATGAATGTGCATATGTTTTTTAGCGTATTACAAACTGTTCAGTGGAGGAGACTAAATTTGTGTGTTTCTTATAAAGGTCTGGAGACTTGAGTTGAGTCCTATAGGCTAACGTTTGAGATTTGCATGTTGCTAAGCTAAAGGCACAGTACTCCAGCAGGTATTAAAAATTCATGGTACAGAAAAATACTGGATGAAATAACTGTGAATTATTCAGTACTTTGCAGTATTGAATGAAATATATTTATAGTTTTGCGTTACATTTGAAAAGTTTTTCAATGAGCTTGTTCCAGTGGACTTTGGTATTGCCTTTCCTGTGAGTGAATGAATGAATGAATGCATACATATGCATATTCATACACACACACACATACATGCATACATACACAAATGTGTGCTATGCTGCTTAATAACAAAAGGTTATTTTACTACTGTCTAACATTTCCACAGGCCTTAGCAATAGGGGCAATGCTGTAAAATGCTAGGTTTTATAACAGTTTCTGTTTTGAGTTGAGTTGAGTTTTTTTTATTTTATTTTTTTTTTTTTTTTTTTTAATTAACAGTATACAACTGTACAAGCCATAGCCCATAGCCTTTATTTATTTTCCACTTATGTTGCAGAGAGACCAGCCATCTATGTTTGTTTTTGGGAGGAAAGTGACATGTTCTTTCAGGGCGAATAGAAACTTCTAATGACAGGGAACTCCAAGTGATGTGCTCCTCAGGTTGTTTTTTTTTAAAAAGAGATATTCACTGATGGTTTGGGGCCAAGAATTTCTGCCTCTTGGCCAAACTTTGCATCCATCATGAATGTGGTGACATTTTGCTGACCTCTAAATCTTGGAGTGTCTTTTTTTAGAACTGGATCCTGTCTTAAAGTATAAATGGCTACTGGGTGAAGAATTCCCTTCCTCTAGCCAGGGCATTAAAGGGATAGTTCACCCAAAAATTAAACTTCTGTCATTAATTACTTACCCTAATGTTGTTCCAAATGCATAAGACCTTTGTTCATCTTTGGAACACAAATTAAGCCTTTTTTGAGTTTTCTGACCCTGCATACTACGCGTTTTTACAGCGTTGCCCATTATAACCAATTACACACGACTCTGTTGAGTTTAGAATGCAGTGGCCAATCAGAGGCGTTCAGAACAGTCATTGCTGAAACCTGGAGTTTTGTTCAGATTGAACTCGCGAATTCCCTCATCATAAACAACAAAGTGCAGATGTAGGAACTATGTAAGTAAGAGATTTATTTATCACACAGTGTATGGACAGCTTCATTGATTATAAGAGGAGTTATGAGTGCGTTCTTTCACTGCGTAATTCAGTCTATTAAAATGCATTTTCCCAAAATTCAGGATATGGGGGCAGAAAATGTATATTTATATAATTTCATATAGTTAATCAATATCACTCGAAGAGTGCCTTTTTTTTTTTTTTTTTTTTTTTTTTTTTTGCAAAAATCACAAATGTTCACAAATATTGATTTTATGCAACAGTTAAATAAACCAGAAGATATTATTAAGAGACTTACGTTATAAACACCATATTTATTGCCTTTTTTTTTTTTTTTTTTTTTTTTTTTTTTTTGCTCTATTTCGCCAACAAAAACACTGCACTGTTTTGCGTCTGTAAACAACATGACGTTTGTTTCGTTCCTGAATGAATCAACCGTTTAAATGATTCGGTTCAATCGCAATGACTCACTTATTAACGGTGACTTACTGACACCTACTGGCGGTTGTAATTCCACATTTAAAGTACCTTTTTATTTTTTTAAATAATTTTAAATATTAGCATTCAACGTTTTAGGATTAAAATAGTAAAACATGTTTCATGCATTTGTAACTGCAGGTTAAATGCATTAATGTCCTGCATTAAACAGTGGGTAAATACATCTAAATGCCAATTCAGATGCAGAGTTTGTTTCCTCTATATTGAAAAGATGAATTTTGTTGATAATTATTTTATTGGTGTAATAACAGCCTAAAATGTCTTATTATTCTAAGTGACTTTATTGATTAAATATAAGAATTTGACACAAAAGATAATGCACACTTTCAGAAAAAGGAATGGCTTTATAAAGGTTAAAAAAAATGCCCACAAAAGGTAAAAATCAAGCCCCCAAGAGCTATGATACAATGCGAACACTGCCTTAAGCTGTACCTTATCGTCAATACATGTTTCCCTAAACGTTCTTAGTTAAGTATACCTTCTGTAAGTCATACTTTCGTAAGGTTGGTCTGGACCACTCTTAGCTATACCTTATCACGTTTGACAGTTCACAATTCTTTACATCTCAGTCTATACGAATGTAATTCTTAAGTTGTAATACACCCAGTGTTGACTCAGGCTAACTGAAGTGTTTTAACGCAAAGAAAAAATTGTCATTACACTGATGGTCGTTTTTTTATTAGACAATATTATCCAAAGGCACATCACCTGGCAAACCATTAGCAGTAAAGGCTTAGGAGTCTATTTAAATGAGGAGTTTGTCCAACTATGGCAGCGATACAGAGAATAACTGTGCAAAATCAAAGATGGCGCCATCCGCGGAACTATAGTGTATATGTGCACTAAAACTTTAGCCATGAGAGCAAATTCAGCAACTTTTAGATATTGTTGATCCGATTTTGTTGAGCTACCCCCCCTCAGCCCCGAAATTTAACTGCTGGCGGCTCTCCTCTCACTCTTATTTTTCTCTGCCATAGTAACTGTTTATTATTTGTTTCAAATGGGCTTTTACTGAGCAGCTCATTCAGTAACAGAAATTAGAGATTTACACCAATAATGTGATGCAGCTGCTGGGCAATCAACCCAGGTTGTAGAGTAAATTAAGACACTATGGAAAATATATTATGATAATATAAACGACCCTTGCTGGCTTGCGCACTTATTTCAAAATTATGTAAAATTTGCAGGGTTGGATTTAATTTGCAATTTGGATTATTTTAGAAGATGCCATGAGTCCTGATAAATACAGTTTCAACTGTTTCTGAAGTGCTTCTTGTTGGAAAGAACTCTTACTATAATGTTTTTTACTAGACTGTATGTTTTTTTTTTTTTTTTTTTTTTTTTTTTCTTTTTAGAAGTTAAAATATCAAGCTGTGTCTCATGTAGGTTTGTTTCTCCTTGTATTTTATGTGGTGACCACTGGGAGGTACTTGGGTTGTATATATATATATCGGGTTATATTTCTTTCTTGGTTTTCTTCCCTGATGTGATGTGTGTTGCAAATCGCCGCATTCTAACAGGAACGAGTGAAATGTATTTATTCAAAATCAACATTTATTTTATAAAGAAGACCGCTTTCTCAGATAACGCACTGAAGCAGACCCTACGTAGATTGAATAATCCATTTCTGAGCCATTAGTATCAACCAATTCAGCACCATGGACAGCACCTGGTAAGGTTGCACGTAACATCAACAGCAACATCATCTACCAGTTTCACCTGTGAGATTGCTGGCTCTCACATCAAAACATCTACTTCTGTCAAAAATTTAGGTGTAATCCTTGACTCCACACTTTCCTTTCAGTCTCACATTAAATCTGTCACTAAATCTGCATTCTTCCATTTACGCCGTATTGCCCAACTGCGTCCCTTCATCAGCACCAAAGACGCTGAAACTGTCATCCATGCATTTGTCTCTTCACGCATTGATTTCTGTAATGCCCTTTTCATTGGTCTGCCTGCAAGCTCCATCTCCAGATTACAGTATATTCAAAACTCTGCGGCTAGAATACTCACTCATACCAAACGTTCTGCTCATATAACCCCAATCTTGTATGACCTCCATTGGCTCCCAGTTCCATACCGTATAAAATTCAAAATTCTCCTCCTTGTTTTTAAATCCTTAAATGGCCTAGCTCCCTCCTATCTTTGCAATATGCTTGTCCCCTACATCCCTACTCGATCACTACGTTCCTCCGACTCTGGCCTTCTTGCTGTCCCTCGGTACCGCCTCTCTTCAATGGGGGGCAGATCATTTAGTGTTATTGCACCCAAACTTTGGAACTCTCTACCACGCTCACTCTGTTCTGTCACTAATATCTCAGAATTTAAATCTTTACTCAAAACTCACTTGTTTTCTGAATGTTACGCCTCTGATTTGATAAACTGACTGCTCTGCTTGATCAACCTGTACTCTGCATGTTTGTCTCTTAGGTCTTGTTTTATATTTCCAGTTTGTAAGAAGGTATATCATAAGCAACCTCGTAAGGTATAGTTCGGGGAACACACCTAGAAAAGGTACACCTGATACACCTGATATACCTTTAGAGTCTAAAGACTATGGCAACCTTGGGATAAGGATGTGAAAGACAGACTAATATTGATGCCATTCTTTTTACAATGTAACAAATATATCTGGGGTTATGAGAAGTGTTCATGGTTCAGGTTACTTTTGAAGTGTTTTTTAAATTTTTTTTATTTTTTATTTTTTCAGTTTTATCGAAACATAAATCTGGGAATGTTTTATTACATTAGCTATTGTATGTATCACTGCAGTTCAGCGAGTGGCACTAAAAGGGTAATGCTCTAACTTGGAGGCGTCCTACCTACACTAAGCCTGACCATGCCATTTTAGCTTGCGTCTGCAAGTCTTTTATCGTGATCCTGTGTTTCATGGGAATCACACTCAAGCACTTTGCATTGCAAGTTGCAGCTATACCAGGTGAACTACAACGCATGTTTACAACGTCAGAAAAGCCATATATATCTGATTACGTGATGCAAACTGTTTGCTGATGTCAAAATGTTTGCACTAAAAGCATTTTGAGATCATAACATAGTATTATGCAAGAAACAAGTCTTTTTTTAATCAATAATCTGCCTTTGTAATCATAGTTTATGTAAAAAGGAAAAAAAAAGTTGGTGGTGTTTTACTGTCACTAGTGTACATATCAGCTGAAAACTGCAGTGAATTGTATGTATACATATATTTTTTTCTTCTTCTTTTTTACAGTTTTACAAAAACGTATGTACAGTCGAGGCACATGAGCCTGTGCTGCAAAGGCATATTGATCTTTGTTTTTGACACGTTCTAGAGCAGATCGGGTCAGCTGGAGGCAAATGTGTATAAATGTTTGTTTTGTTTTTTTTTTCAAATGAGCTCTCCATGTATCAGGCTTCTTGTTTACAGTCTGTTGCCGATATCTCTGGTGATCCATTACTACTTCTGACTTGACACTCATGCTGTAGCACAACTTTTTCTTCCTCTATTTCAGCCAGACTGTGCCCTGATCAGCTCATTTGTCTTCAACATTGAGGGCGGGTTTGTCCATCATCAGGTGTGTTTGGGTCAGAAATGATCTGTCTTGAGAGACTTATGTTGGCTCTCCAGCCAACTCTTGCTACTTGTCTTGTCAAGTGATTAATCATGCTTTGGCCAGTGAAGGAACCAAGGCCAGCTGTCTTAACGCATGTGGGAGGCAATATTCTCCACATTGTGTCGGCTGAAATGAGGAAGGTGGGTGTGGAGGACCGGCAGAGAGGTGTGAAGTTGGGAGCCATGAGAGTAGACGTGGGCGCCCAATCCACTCACTTTGTGTGACTCGACAAAAGAGAAACTCAAAAGCACAGGAAAAAAAGAAGAAGAAAAAAAAAACCTTTGCTGAGTAGGTGTAATTATTTACATAGGGCGCGTGTGTGCCTCTTGTGAATGAAAAGCCTGTCAGAATTGGTCACAGGATGTTTGAATTTCTAAAGTGTTGCTTTAGAGGCAAAGCTAATTCAGAGAAACCAACACCGCTCACATGTGGAGTGGGAGGAATATCGGAATGGTTGAATTGAAGAACCAGTATGTGAAGACTGAACTTGGTGTGAAATCCTATATCATTCATGCAGGATTAGAACCAGGAAACGGCTTTGTGAAGATTTGGTATGGAAGGTTTTATGGAGGTATCTGATTTTATAGTAGGAAATCTTTCCTAGGCATTAGGAAATTTTATTTCATCTGGAACTTATATGACATGAGAGGTGTCGAGACTTGTCATCTTTACAGTAATACACCCTGCTGTAATGCTGCAGTGTACAGATGAGCTTGGTTCCAAACCCACCTAAACAGCATTTAAAGGCATCGTAGGCGCTCTGCCATCGGGGGGTCGGGCCCAGACGTACTGTAATCTGCAGACTTTATTTATATTTGAGGGAAAATCTGTGTAATTTTTCAGAATGGATTTAAACTTGGTAAACTGTGTACTGCAGTCTTAACTGAAAGCATAATCAGATTAGCTAAAATATTTAATAAACAAACACACAATGCACAGGGGATTTTTATGAATGACAGCAGGGACGGGCACATAGAAAGCACAGAGATTTTTCCTGCTTGACTTGTGGGCCAGCTTATTTGTCAAAACTAATTTTATACACATATAAAGGGAGAAAAAAATGCACATATTGTCAGTGATTTAGTTCAATATTTCAGCTCTTACCCTTACTGAATCTCAACTTTTCACTACAGAAATGTGAGGGAAACCTAGTTAGTCCAACATACACATCGGACAACTTCTTTATATTTTAGCATTAAGTGAATCTTCTTTAGAGATGTCTAATAATAGTAATTTTTGTAGTAGTGTAATATCTAACAATGCTTTGGGGGAATATTTATTGGTGCACAGTACTGATAATGTCAAATGTCTGATTTAAAAAATACATTATCCGGTAACACTAGAGTAATTGTCAGTAACGGGGGTGGGGGGTGGGGGTTTATTGGGTAATAGCGAATTTAGGATTTAGGATTGAGATTTGAGGTTAGTGTACCTTACAGAAATATTTTTACTATTTAAAATAACTGCTTTCTTTTTGAATATATTTTAACATGTAATTTATTCCTGTGATCAAGACTACATCTTCAGCATCATTACTTCAGTCTTCAGTGTCACATGATCCTTCAGCAATCTTTCTAATATGCTGATTTGCTGTTCAAGAAACATTATTATTATTATTATTATTATTATTATTATTATTATTATTATCATCATCAATATTTATAACAGTTGAGATGAATAGAAAGATTCAAAGATCAGCATTTATCTGAAAAAAAAAAACTATCGTAATACTACTACTACTACTACTACTAATGTTTCTTGAACAGCAAATCAGCATATTAGAATGATTTCTGAAGAATCATGTGACTGGAATAATGATGTTAAAAAAATCAGCATAGAAATCACAGGAATAAATTACATATTAACATATATTCAGATAGAAAACAGTTATTTTAAATATTTCAAAATGTTACTGTTTTGCTGTACTTTGGATCAAATAAATGCAGGCTTGGAAGAGACATCTTTAAAAATCTTACTGTTCAAATATATATAATGTATGTATGTACAGTATGTATGTATGTATAATTGTTTGTGAAACCCATGTGACGCTTTGGTGTTACCTCATCATTCTTGAAAATCCACTGGTGATTTGAACTATTATTTTGGGGTGAAAAATGTTTTTAGTGATGCGTGCTATGAAAATGTTCATAATTAAAAAGGCAATTGCTCAGACAAATTGAAGTTGTGATTAGCAGTAAACTGATAATTAGGTGACGCTTTACTTTAAGGTCCAGTTCTCGTTATTAATAAACCATTAACTATGGCTTTTGCCTCAATAAATTCCTAATTTTCTGCTTTTTAATAATTAGCACAATAGTTGTTCAGTTCAGGTATTGGGTAGGATTAGGGATGTAGAATATGGTCATGCAGAATAGGTGTTTTATAAGTACTAATAAACAGCCAATATGTTAATAATGGCATGCTAATAATTAACTAGTTAAAAGTGAGAATTGTTCCCTATACTAAAGTGTTACTGATAATTACATAAAGGGCTGCGGAGGGGAAAGAGTGAATTTCGAGGGGGGACAGCGTTTCACTTCCAACTGGTTACGTTTTTTGTTTTGTTTTGTTTTGTTTTGTTTGTTTGTTTGTTTGTTTGTTTGTTTGTTTGTTTGTTTGTTTGTTTGGAAATTAAACTGATTTCTATATTTACCCATTTAAAAGACCACGAATGCGACCCCAGTTCTGCATATAAATGTAGCACAATATAGGCTAAAAACACAGCAGGATATGACAGACAGCTTTTGAACGAATCAATTTAATGAATTATTCAGTCACAAAGATTTTGACTTGCTGACACCTACTGGCGGTTTTAGTTTCATTTTTTAAACTGAGTCATTTAAATTATTTAAATTTCTATATTCAAAACTTTTGATTTAAAACATTAATCTCATAACATTGTTATTATGTGTTACATTGATTGCACCTCTGAGTCATATCAGAAATTCTGTAAATATTCTTTAATGCCACATTTGAGCTCTTCGGTGCCATGCAAAGATGAACTGTTGATACTTATTTCATTGGACTGGTAACCTATTCAATCTGATTGTGTCTTAGTATTTTAATTGAATTTTTATTTAATTTAAATTTTTGATAAAAGTTTATAAATCTATTTTTTTGGCACAAAAGATCACATACATTTAATTACATTACCATTACAAAGGAGTAAAATATCACCTTATAATGGGAAGGTTCATTTCTGTCACTGTTCCTAATTTGTTGTTATTGTTGTTGTTGTTTTTAGTGCTCCTGAAAAGAAATGTAAACGTAGAGTCGTTAAGAATGTAATGTTACCTTTTAAAAAACTAACTGCAAACATTTTTGCAAAGTGTAAACTATCAAATATAAGCTACAAATCATGCAATACTGTACCAGTAAATAAGAAGTGTTCTGAGGGCTTAGCTAAACAGGCCAATTAGAGACATTTTTAGAGACTTTTTTTTTTTTTTTTAATTAAACACAGGGGGTCAGTAATGATGCTCACAATATAACGTGCAAATTCACACACAACACATCTTTAATTTGGCCAGAATTGCAGGTGCCAGTCCTAATATACAAGGTTTAAAGAAAATATGAAATGTTAATGAAATGTTATTATAGATATAAAGGTTTTATAATTATAAATTATAATTATAAAGGGTTTTATAATTAAATACAACCGAAAGGTCCCCCCCACCCAGTGAATTGTGGCCAGTTCCACCACTGACTACAACAAGCTACTTTCTGGGTTGGTAACATCACAAACCCAGATATTTACATAAACCCCGCCCCCAGGAACATGCAACAAAGGGGGCGAGGAAAGAAGAGGAAGAGTTGTTGCCATTTCGTCAAAACTAGGGGTGCACAAAAAAATTCTATTCACATATGAATCGCGATTCTGTCTTCTAACGATTCTAATGGATTTCAGAATCAGTGTTGTAAAGCAGCAGTTCTTAATCTTGTTTCTCGCGTCCTCTCTGTTTTGCATCTCTCTCTCACACACACCCCTCTCACCCCTATAATAAAAAATTTGTAATTATTTATAATTAGTTAAAGTGCTCCTATTATGCCTTTTCAAGTATGACCTTTCATGCAGTGTGTCATGTAGCTGTATGTGAACATAAACTATCTGCAAAGTTGTGAAGCCAACAGTGCCCGATAAATAAAGTTATTGTCTAAAAAAAAAAAAAAAAAAAAGTCGGCTCACAATTGCTTGAACAAGTTGTCTGGAATACGAATATTATTCTGTTACTATACGTCACGAAGTAACACATTTGCATAATGTCCGCCCACGTTCTACGGTAGTCTGTGCTAACTTGTTGATCAGTCACTTCAGCCGTTTAATCATCAGACTTTGGCTCGAATTGTTAAGGTAAAATCGATGCCATCTTTTTTATGTATTGACAAGTCTCCAGAGCTGTCATTCAGTTATGGCAATGGCCGTTTCGTTTTCCAACACGCGCTGTACGCGATAGACCAATCATAAAGGACTGCGCCATCTGACCAATCACAGCAGTGAGGGCTCACGGAAAGGAGGGGTTTAGAGAGACTGATTCTTTGAACTGCTTCGCACGAGTCGTTACGAGTCATTTAGAAATAAGGTAAAATAAATCTATTTTTGGAGAAAACTAAAGTGTTTTTTGACTTTGCATACATGTAAACGTGTTTTAGGAGACTCATAAAACATTATTAGCAACCTTTAAAATGGCATAATAGGAGCACTCTAATAGTTAATAGTTCTAGTTAGTAGTGAAACTGTTTCATTCAGTATTCATTGATTGCCCAATAAGGATCTCAGTCCTAAATTCACTATTACTTACAGGTTAGTTCATTTTATTTCCACATTAGTTTTTAGTAGCTAAAATGTTCATGTAGTACTTCTCATTTGTCCTGCATTACTTCCTGCAGAGTTACCTATTAATAAGGGAGCATTATTCTAAAGTTTTCCTATATCTATGTATGTAACACAAGTTGGTATTTTCAGCAGAATTATGACCATTCCTCTGCTGGTGCCACTATTGCCCTGTGCTCCAGATTGAGTTCACCAAGCTTTTTCAAAGCATTGACTACAAAACCGGAGACCACTGCTCTTGCTTTTAAAAGGGTAACAGACTCACTACTTAGTGTCAGCTTGCAAAAATGAAGTTGTCTAGACAGTTTTGCGAGTCAGGTAAGATGAGCTGGTGTTTTACTGTTACTCTCTAGGCAAGGAGAAACTAAACAGCGGCAAAACTAAGGTACCTCATTTTAGTTATGCTTTGTATTTTAATATGTGGGGGATCATAAAATGTGTGTTGCAATCCCTTAACAATAGATTTTGTAAAGCTCTCAAAAATGAATCCAAGATGGCAGACAGAGTTGAAAGAAATGCAGAAGTGTACACTTAGGCAGAGTCTATTGTGCGCTTTGCATGAGGAGCGTTATTTGTGTAAGTAACATTTGTCAAGTTATTCACTGATGATGCTGAATAGCTGTTAGGATGCTCCCTAGAATTTAATTTCCTGCATAGGTAGTAGACACTGAGTCAGATGTCTAGGTTTTGGGAAAAAAGCTATGATGTGGTTTCTCACTTACCTAATTTATATACCTCCTTATGTTGAGACCACACAAGAGGTGAAAATCCCATTGCACAGCGTAAATATCATCCTTGGATAGGGTTTACCCAATACATACACTCAACTCCCTCAGGGGAAAATAAGGCTAGTGTGTGCTAATGAATTGGAGTGCTGTGTTTGACTACAGTAGCTTCAGGTGCTCTGTGACATTCTCTTTGAGAAAGTGCCTGTCAAATGGTTTTCCCTCCCGGTGAGTCACGGTTTGAATAGCACACCACCTTTGCATAAATAGCTTAGCTACCTCTGATCCTGCAATCTGCTTGCTTAGGTAATGCGTGTATATACATCTTCAGTTGGAAGCATTATCATGTTATTCTATTCTGCATTTTCACAAATCAACGGATATCTCTGGATATGCTGCTAGAAAGACCAGCTCGAGCCAACTAGTTAATGCTAGTTGGATGCTGCTAGCCTGTTGACCTTCATAACCATCGTATTTGTTTCTTTTGATCATCACTGTGTTGCATTGCATTTTTATTGTTTGCCTTTTGTCCCCCACAATTAAAACTACATAGAGTGATAACTGATATTTGCATTTTATGTAAAGAATCTGGTATTATGTTATATAGTAAAGATCTCAATCAGAATTACATATAATTCTATATAATTTATATTGGCCATATAAATATCAGCAGCTGCACCAAATTGAATTTATTTATTTATTTTGTTTATTTTGGGCCTCAGCATACAATCCATATTCTCTATTATCATATTAAATGTTTTTTTTTTTTTTTTTCTGAGTATTATTTCATGTGCCATGCTTGACAAGATTAATCTAGTTTAGACGCCTAGTGGGGGCACAAACACACAAACATCTCATGCTTATAGGCTACAGGTAACCATTTATGGTAGCCTTTTCAGCAGATCCGTAGATACAGCAATAACACTGTGATCATAGTACTGTGAAAAATGCTAATGCGAGCCGCTAATGTATTGGGCGGTGCTCATGTATTGGCTTTGTGCCATGCGTTTCACGACCACATGCTTTCTTCTGCGTGACTGCATGCTGGTGCCATGACCTTCTCCATTAACCCCTCAGTGTGTGTGCTATTTGAAGTGTAATGATTATTGAGCTCTCTCATTGGAATGCTGTCGAAAGGTTATATCACAAAGTATGATGCTGTCCATCACTGCTTAACATCTGAAGGCTGTAAATGATATGGTAAATGTTGGTTTTTGGTCTGATGTGTCCTCTGTTCACTCAGCTATACACATGTACCACAGTGTTTGACTGGCCAAATGATAATGAGCACACAGAGCAATTCAGTCAGCATTTCGGTGCAAATGCTCTGAAAGCTGGTGAATCTCAATGGAAGGACAGCTGTTTCAGAAGATAATAGTGTTGCTAAAAGGTGAAGTGTGTCATTTTTTTCAAAGTTAAAATGCTTCCTTTTAACTGAACCTGGAGTGGTGCCTGTAAGTAAACGCAATGACACAAATTCCCTTGTTTTGCTATTTCTTATCAACCCTCTACGGACACCATGGCAATAGAATCGCCATTGGCTAGTCAATTTTTTAGTTTACTCGCCAGACTGATATACTATACATATGTATTATATCTGAAAGTACACACTTAACATCAGTCAGTCAAGCATTATAATATGGTATTATGATAATCAAGTATTTTTATTATTTAGTGATAGAACTTTAGTAATTAGAATTAAAGCTTGGTAACCATGTATGAATGCATATTAGTGTTTTTAACTGACCTAACAATTATACTCATAAGATAATAATATTGCGAATTCTACTACTAAGAACAATATAAAACGCAATAAGGATTAATGAGCTGCTGGATTCATGAACATTAATCAGGTTGTGTGCATTCGCTCGAACTGATTTGCTGAAATCAAACAGGGACAATAATAACTGAGCGCCAGCCAATGAGATTGTCCTTTGTGCATTAGTTCCGCCTACTACCGGAGAAACCGGCAGTTCTTAAAAGCTGAAGAATTCCAAAGGAACTGCGTTATTTTGACAGGACAATACAACAAAGAATATCGTTTACATGTAGCGTGTCAATTCTGCATGGTATATGAGACTCTCTCGCTCTCTTTCTCTTTCTTTGCATGTAAGGAAAAAGCAAAGCAACAGTGAGTCATGCACCTGCTCAGTGCTCAGTCAGTGTTTGGCGAGTGAAAATGTATGTGTGCTAAACTTATACTTAGCCTCCAACTCACACTCTAGCCAGTAAAATCTGAAAATGTATTAGCCAGCAGCTAATATTAGACATCATTTAGTTGCCCAGAGAGAAGACTTAGTCATGTATGCGAGTGATTTACTTGCAATGTAGAGGGTTGGTTATGTAATCAACGTAGGTCCATTGGAAAAACAAGACTCAACCTACATATTTGCAAAACTCCAAAAATTACCTTTACATACAATTCAATGCAGTTTCCATCTGATATGTAAACAACAACTTTTATGTATTTTCACGTAAATTATGAATACAGGGGGAGATTATCAAATAATAAAGATTTATATTTACAAAATTAAACATAGTGCATGATTTGTAAACTAATGCAATTTGAAGTTTGATTTGTAACTAGCTTAATATGTATGACTTTTCTGATGTAGTAAATTCAGTAGCTCACCTGGTACAGCTGCACTCAGGGCCATCGCTAGTGGAGTGAAAGGTGGTGACAATTATAGGGGCACATGGCTGAGGACACTCAGGACAGTTGACGGGCCACTGCTGTGTGTCATCACGAAAGTCTATTATTTGCATGTGTTTTTAAGCCTTGTCAGTTTAAACATTCAGAAGAGTTGAACACAAGACACGCATTTGAACACAAGACACGATAAAACTCAACTGAGCACTCTCTTCGGCAGGCACACAGAGAGCTGCGTCTCAAAGACAGCAACACCGAACCAAGCTCTCCTTTGCGTCCTTTTGCAACTGAACGAACAAATACAAATCGCCAGTTTAAACATGCAAACAGAAAAATATGTGAAAGAACCCAATTCAGCCCCCACGCGCTGTGTTCTGTGCGCTCAGGGCGCACGCAGAGAGATGAATGTCAAAGCGCTTGAAAGCCAAATTTGCCTCTTTTTGCTCTTGTACCGACAAATACAAAATTATGTCGAAATATCCGCTTTGGAGAGTATCGTAGAAAAAAACTGTTGGTTATGTCCTAAGTGAAAGAGAAACAGTTGAGAAAGAAATCGGATGTATGTCAATATACTGGATGTATTGTCTCTTAAAGGGGCCGTCGGATGCTAAGTTCACTTTTACATGTTGTTTGAACATTAATGTGTACCCTATAATGATAAAAATCCATGCAGTGGTTTTTAATTAATCTGTAAAAATAATATCCCCTTTTTCAGATTGAGCCATTCTCAGATGCCTGTCGTTGTTGTGTCATACCCACAGAGGCCGCTCCCACGATAGTTGATTGATATTGGCGTCTTACCTCAGATCAGTTGTAACAGTCCGACCTCCATGTTTTGATGCCGGAGCTGGGATGTAAGTTCGATAAGAATTGAGCGATTGAGGTGTTGTGTTCCTGGGTGTAATAATGAACATAGTGGTCGTCATTTACTCCCGACATCTGAGCTGCTGAAGATGCAGTGGATTACGCTTGTTTGTGAAGGCAATGCACCACCCGATCTACATATATCCGTCTATGTTCGCGCAAATCATTCGTGATCCAGCTTCACTTACAGCAGAAGTGAGTATAAGCGTTTTTTTATGAATCTTTGCGATCGCCTTTCCTAATAATGTGCTAGTTAGCAAGTTTAGCGGCTAAACGTGGCTAAAGTAAACAGGCTCGTCTCTCCAGAGAGAGAAGAGAGGGGCAGGGTGAGCAGTGCTCATTTGCATTTAAAGCAGCCTCGACCAATCTGGCTAGCAGAGCTGATTTTGACAAGGCAAAAAGGGTGTTGTTTTACAAAACCATTGAGAATTTTTAACCAAAGTATATTATAGACTTTTCATTAAGACCCTAAAGAATCATATCAACTTGTGGAAAATGGGCATCCGATGACCCCTTTAATGTTAGTCCAAGAAAAAGAAAGAAAGAAAATCACTCACTGCTCTTGACTGAATTACTTTATAGTTTTAGCAAGAATTAATCTATATTTAATTTATACAGTGAATACTGCGCAGTGCTATTTTACATTTAATTATTCAGTTTCTATACCTGGACATCTACAAACTTAAACATTGTGTAACTAGCACAAATAAATAAATAGAACATACAAACAAATTAAACCATTTCAAACAGTGCCCACGGGTCCAACTTGCATTGGGGCCCCGCAAACCCCAGCTATGGCCCTGGCTGCACTTGTGGAGAGCTCAGGTATGAGTTCCTGTGAAACAAGGAGGTCAAGGATAAGAAATCATATGATTACAGAAGTCACAGACTTATAAAAACAAGATAAACTGGCATGTATAACATATAACTGGTTGTTATAAGAACAAAAGCTCTGTTGTTGCTGTTTTCACATAGGCTTGATAGCTTGGTCTGAAGTTTGATTGGCCCTCCCCCCAGATTCCCTTTTCATATGGTTGCTGTTGTTTACTACACTTGCAACTGCAGATAATGACTAGAAAGAGAAGATTTCAGCCTAACTGACTTTTTTGGTTTTTCTAAGCTTCAAACACACAGATCGCCACTTTCAAATCTGATTCAAGTCTTACACAAGATGCTAAAAATGCAACTCAATTGCAAATGCATGCAATAACAATACATGTGGTAACAATCCACCTTCGCAAGGATGGAAGGATTGCATTCAGACTATTTGCTTAACGTCTCGAAATACAGCTTTCACACCAACTAATCTTGAATTCAGACTGACTCAGGTCCACACCAAAAGGTTTAGTCAGGTGAAAGCACCACTGATGCACAAGTATCTTGTAGAAGAGTTTAGGAAAAAAACATTTTATAAAATGCAAAGATAAAAAATAATAAATCAGCTGAGCAGCTCAAATTGCCAAAGGGGCTGGTAGTTTGAGAACATCAATTCTTCAGTTTTTTGCCCTGAGGAATTTGTCTGACTGGGTAATTCTTGGCTGACTTTTGGATGTTTCATATTTTTCCTTGCTCTCTCTCTCTTTTCTTGGCTTGTCTGAATCAATTGAACAAACTGGCATGATATTTGATGGCCCCTGAGCTCCAATTATTACAACAATATTATGGCACGGGTAAGTCAGGAGTTTCTCAGCAGAATGCCAATATAACAGGGAGGCTATTTGTATTTGCTGCTAGTCCTTTAGGGCACCAGCAAGGACAAACTGCTCAATAACTCAATTTCTAACAATTAGCCCTTGACACATCCCTATGAGAACTGATACATCACTATATCGTGGATGAAATCTCGGAAAAATACAGGGATTAGCACATTTTGGTTCTGCATGAAACAAGTCTCATGTCAGTGAGAACCTGTCAAGAACAAGTGTCGGTTTTGAACAAAAGCAAACGTGGATGAGTCTCTTTTCGGAGTTTACGATAATGATGAGGTTCTTTCACTTTTCGCCTACACTGCATTGGTGCAATTTCTTGTAGGCATCCACCATAATTCACACAGACTGAATCGGATAGCATAAAACGTTATTTTGGGCTTTGCTATATAGGCCAACTATAGCAATACCTTACCATAAACAGTCACGCAAGAGACTATAGTTTTTAAATCAAATCAGAATACGCAGAGCATGCTTATCATCTATGTATTGCAGCTACATAATTATGGCTCATGTTCATATTCACGGCCGGGCCCTTAGGCTGGGTTAATAGGCCTGTCATCACCTTACTGTTCAGGGCTGGAGTGGCACAAATCCTAAAAACAGGGTGAGGCCCTGGGCCAACACTAACCTTGCTGCATCAAAAAGGTGAAAACCCCATGCAGAGCAGGTTGAGTTGGTATATAAATGAAGGCCAAGCACTTTCTGTTTAACAGCCTTTGCAAGCCAGGTCAATTGAGTCAACCCTTTAATCATTTGTGTATAATTAAAATTTAAATTATAATGGTAATTTATTTGATTCGGCAAAATAAGCACCATGCAAACCTCACACAGAGATGAGATGAGATAGAAATCAAAAATGTTTTAAGCCTAATTGGTTTTCAAATTTCGTTAGATTTGTCGGATGGATTTTTTTATTTGTTTCTAATCATTGTCGTGGTTTGTGTTAAATGCATTTTCACTTCTATGCATTGTTAGTTAGTTCACTGAATTAGGATAATAAGCAGACACGTAGAAAAACCCTACTAACCAGCTGTGTCAGGATTGTGCTGGCATGTCTTGCACAGACATCCAAGACTTCCGTTTTCATTGGTTAATGTAAAACTCTAGTTTTGTTTATACTGTAAGATCATATCAGGTGCTGATAGATCAAATTCTAGAATCTTATTTAAGTAAAATCCTTTAGTCTCCATTCATGCCTAAGATGTGAATGCGAGTCACGTAGCATGCGTCCATTATCAGTCGTGTGCTGGAGATTTTCCTTCTTAATTTTTGTTGATTCATGACTGGAGGTGTTCGTGCAAATCCAAAGATTTTAATAGCAACCTGGCAAATTAGCTCTGGAGCCACTAAACGCTCCACACTAACATCTATCTGGGCAGGAGCTGCCTCATTAAGTTAAATAATTAATGAATCTGTCATAATTATGAAACTGCTCACAAGCAAGACTAATTGTACTCATAGTTTAATTAGGGTAGACGCCTGCCACTCAAACGCTCCACTCCGGTTCTGTTCCGTGTCGGCCGGAGATACTCCGTGTCCAAGATAACGCTCCAAATGGGAATTCAGTTCATATCCCAGACCCCAACATTAGCCAAATTGTGGAACTTAATTAATATTCTGAGCAAATTTCCACAGCCAGATGACCAGCACTAATTGCTCAGTGTTGCACCTGTGGTCCATAACTGCTCATGACTGGACGATGTTTGCAGTGGTCTGCAAATTTTGGAAAAAAAAAAAAAAAGCCATAGAAAGGCTATCAATCTCTATATCATCCGGCGAGCTGCAGCGGCCTACGAATCAAGTGTGCTGAGATGTAATGCATGCCCAAACCAAACAACCACAAGGTCACACCACAATATCATCAGAGGCCTTGAGTGGCCCGACACGGACCACTTTGAATAATGAGACCTACTTCCTCTTTCTCTCTGAGCCGCCACCTCATCTACACTCTGACAGAGAAAACCGAGCACTGCCAGGCCAGCCAACCTTCAGAACAGAAGAGCAGAGAAATAAATGAGATGGCATCGACATGCAGATGGAGAAGGAGAGAAAGACATGAAAGTTCAAGGGAGGAAAAAGGACCTCTTTCAACCCGTCTACCCCCAAACCCACAGCAGACGATGGGTAGACAGGCCCACTTCAGAGGATGAGAAAAACGTGGCAGACTGACAGTTACTATAAGATCTAGGAGAGTAATTTACATACAGTACAATTGGCTCAGCACTCTAGATTTCACTGCAGCTATGTGATGGCTGTGTATCAATAAAGGGAAAACTAGATTTACTCAACTATACCTCTAATAATTTTAATCTACTAATTCGACACTAATAATTCGATATTGTTCTGTTCACAGTTAGTCTCACAGGGCGAAATTTTGCAGTAAGTTTGGTTCTTATTTTAACTCAATCTGGCTAGCAAATGTCCATTCACATGTGAAGTGGCCACCTGACTAAAATATTAAACCACCAATCACACTTGATTTTGTGTTCCATTTAGGGTCGGGCAGTGAAACAAAGAGCATGTTTATTTGCAACTGTGATATCATAAATAATCACAAATAGTGATGTGCTGAAATCATCTTTTCTTATTTTCTTACTGTAGGCTTTTTTCTTCAGCTGTAATGCATAAAGGTCATGTTTGATAAATAGATAGATAGATAGATAGATAGATAGATAGATAGATAGATAGATAGATAGATGAGCAGTGTATGAGCAGTACTAATCGCATAGATGGGCTTGATATGGATGACTGACACGTCTCTGTTCGTATATCAGTCGTCCTCTAATAGAAATAGGAATGCCTTCAGCAGGTATTTTTTATCCATCAGCTCAACAGGAAATGTGGCGCGTGTCGTGCTGTGACACGGGTCTCTCCCAGACAATGGCTCATCTATTTCTGCACTGTCAGCTCGCCCTTAAAGCACAGTTGTCAAACTTAATTGTATTACCTGCAGAGCTGGGAGCCCTTTTATTAATTTATTCCTGGAGGAGGGAGAAAATAGGATGTGAGATGAGGTTCTGCGGCTGTGCAGTGTGTTCATACTCTCTAAAACATGGATACGGCAAAGTAGCATTAACTTGGAATGACAGGAGTAAACGCTTTGGTGTCCTCCAGTAGCCGAGCCAGTCATTTGATTCTTCTGGCTTCATTGCGCAGAATCTGAATACGATCATCTTTGGCACAAAAGCAGTTATCTGAGATATGACTTGTATTGTTAAAGAGACAGTGGCAAGTTGTGTTACGAAACCTGTGCTGCCTACCTAGGCAGCATTTTAAAACATTACATTAGAGCTCCCGATGTGAGGGAAGCTCATAAATTATTCTGGCCTATAAAAAAAAAAAAAAAAACTGGCCAAATTCAAAGGAAGCATGCATGATATCCTTTAGAGATGAACAATGCACCACAATGAGCTTAAATATGTTAATATCATGGGGAAAAAATGACCTTGGCAGGTCTTAAAATTTGGAAAATAAAACCTCAGATGATCAAGAACACATGACATATCAAAAACAAAGGCAATATGGAAAAGCCATCGGTGACAAACTAAAGACACCCTATGATTTAAATCGTTTGTAGATCCACTTTTAGCAGCAATAATTTGAAGTAATCTTTTTCTGTATGACTTTATCAGTCTCTCACATCATTCTGGAGGAATTTTGGCCGACTCTTTTTTACAACAGTGCTCTAGTTTATTGAGGTTTGTGGGGACAGCTTTCACCACAGCATTTGAGTCAGGATGAAGTCTGGACTGGGCTACTGTAACACCTTGATTCTTTTTCAGCTGTTCTGTTGTAGATTTGCTGGGGTGCTTGGAATCATTGTCCTGTTGCATGACCCAGTGTTGGCCAAGCTTTAGCTGTCGACGGATGACCACACATTTGACTCTAGAATATTTTGGTATACAGAGGAGTTCATGGTCGATTCAATGACCATGAGGTGCTCAGGTCCTGTGGCTACAAAACAAGTCCAAAATCGACTTTTGGTATCAGGTGTTTGTGCTGATATGCTCTTTTGGCTTTCACCAAACGTAGCACTGTGCATCATGGCATCATGGTTTCAGGCTTTTGAGGGGTGCACATGTGTATGCAATGCCTACAAAATCTTATATCAATTGACAAACTGTAAACTATAACTCTCCGAAGAGCTGTCTGTTACGAACACAAAAAAACTGATGAAAATCATTCTAGATGCTGGCGGTGTGCAAAGCTACATCCGTCATTTAAAAAAATAAAAATTAATACCATATGAGCAATAGGGCAATGTCTATGGTAACATATTAAACTGTAAAATGGCTGTAAAAACATGATTTACAGTTGAGATATAGGTTTTCACAAAAACAAACAAAAAAAAACATCTAAAATGATAAACCTCACATTTCAGTCTTTAAACATTTTTTTTACAAAAGGGATGAGTCAGAATTTAAATTATTATATTAATTTAAAGCAGGGTTATATGGGTGGATGGGGGGAAGCAGCAGAATAAGTAACGTGTGCTCATGACAGAACTGTGCTCAAGAACCCTACTTTATCAGATCAAATTGAAATGCAGTCAAAACTTTTCGAAAGAGAGTACCCTTCAGAGACACATATGAAAACACCCATGTCGCATCATTGTCTGAATTAGTAAGAATGAGTAAAGTATTTAAAACTATAGCCTATAGTGTTGAAAATGTGCAAGGAAAGTCCTCTGAGTTACCAGGGTAAGTCTATGTGCTGGGGCTCAGCCCCAGACGTGCCTGACCGTAGCCTGACCTTAGTTTATCACCAATGGCTTTTCCTAGCTTTTGTTAAATAAATAATGACACAGTGTGATAGAGTATGTCATGTGTTTTATTTTCCAAATTTTAAGACCTGCTTAGGACCAGATTATTTATTTTATTTATTTATTTATTTATTTTATTATATCCTTATGTCCTGATACAGAAAATCATTTTCACATGACTGTATATGAAGAGTTCAGATGCAAAACCAGCTAAGATGATATTAAGTGGATGCTCCTGCCACATAGTATATGTCCATCAGATACTTTTACTTCAAACTTGCTAATTCCAGCCTCAGCCCAATCAGAAGTACCAGTACTTACATAGAAACATATACAGAGTAGCCAGAAAGAAATGCTAATTTGAAAGAAATACGTCAGATGGATTTAGCGGCTTTTGCATCTGAGCTCTTAATATATATATATTTTTTTTTTTCTTCTTCTTTTTTAATGGATATGATCAAACCACTTCAGCCAAACCACATCAAGCTAAGATCAGAAAACCAACTTGAGCTGTTTATTTTAAATCACTGATACCACTATAGTATCACTGTGCACAAGTGTATGTAGGGTTATGATCAGATTTTTACTTTCTGTCCAAAGAGGCTAAATTGTTTCACAGACATAAGTTGTTATCTTGCTTGGTAGCTAACCTGGTACAGCATAGCATTTCCTATGTGGCACAATAGCATTCGAGTCCCGATAAAAGAACACCAAGACTTGTATAAGCTAGCTAAAATGGCATAGTTGCTTCCGCAAATGCCTGTTTATGTCATGTTTGCTATTGCTAACACTATTGGTTAGGTTTAGTGTGCGTTATTTTTAAACACAATAGCGCTGAACTTTGATTTAAGAACTGCAGTGATACATACAGATTCACATTCACTTGTTTTGGATAAAATTGAATGCGCTTTTAGCACCACTTACTGATATTTCACTTTGAAAGTGATGCAAAACATGCAAGAAGCAACGTAATATCATTTTGAAGAAATGTTGCCACAGGCATGTTTCCCAATGAGCCTAGGTTTCAAATAAAGATTAGACTGGAGGCTAAAACTTTTCAAGAATCATAAAAAAAATTCAATAGAACACTCAAAGAATTTCATTAGAAAGACGCTAGTCTGAGCAGCTAGCATGTGAAGCTCTCGGCCACTGTGCTGTTGGCTATCAGGTGGGCAATGCTGGGCTAGCCATTGGGCAGCCGGAAAACAAAGCCACGATGACATTTTATCTGATGGAGAGTCCTGTGGGGAAAAGCTGTGGCGCTGAACTGTCAGGCAGATTTCTGTGAGATGTGGAAGGGATGAAAAAAAGCCAAACAAACAGGGGCCCTGGCACAAGCTCCCATCACCAGGCGCAGGAGCGCAGATAGGGCTCTCACGGGATCGCAGGAGGCAGAGATGAAACACAAAGAGATCTAACCTTTTTTTATTCTTTCTATTTCTCTGGGAGAACAGAGTTCTTTGGTGCTGAGAGATTAAAAGGGAATGACAGAGTGAGATAGATTAAAACGAATCAAAGCCATGCGTTACTTATTTGCAGTGAATGTCAGCTGAAGAAGAAAATATTACATTTGTGCAGTGATGAGGTGCTATATAATTGGCAACATTTGGTGTTGTGTGAGAGAACATTTTACATGTCAGGAGAATATTTTACTTCAAACAATCCTTGATAAACTATGGAAGTATAAGTAAAAAAAAACTATACTTTGCAAATGATGCAATTGAAATAGTTTACATTGAGTCTTTTAGGTAATTTTCTATTGGAAACATCTTTCTTCTATTCTCTAATGCTCTAACATCCCATGTTAGCTAACATTACCTTATTGCTGTTGTCTAGTTTTGTTCAGAATAGATGTTATGCATGTAAATTAATTTGCAAATCAGACTGCAAAGTTTAGGGTTCATATAAACAACTTTCAGAGGTACCTTATCATTTATGGTCATTATGGCCAGAAGCATGAACTTGTACAATCGCTTAACCTTAGACCTAATGGAACGTTCATTCATGAAGGTTTATGTTATCATTAAAAGGCAATTTCACTTGTGAGTTTTTGATGATATGTTGACTCTAAAACTTTCATTTCAAATGATTCATTAAGCAATATTGATTTTTAAGATGAAGTCATCCTAAAATACAACCAACTAAATGAGGCATAGCTTTTTAAAACCTTTTTTTTTTCACAGTAAAAGGCCAATGCTGATATATTTGTCATGTGGGGATGTGATTTGTACTAGTGATTATGATATTGAACATATCCTTGAATTGAAACTCTTGCAAACAGGTTGTTTTTGACTCTTCCGTCTGAATGACAATGATTACATGTCTAGAATTAATCACAGAGTTTCTACAGACATATTTTAGAACATTAATTTCATTTCAGATATTTTATTCCTTCCACTGGTGACGTTCACCCATTTGACATTTATTCTGTATGTCAGATTCATAATAAATATATTAGGAATAGGTTAGAAGGATGGTCGACTATAGTGGTCCAACTTTCTTAGTCTTTTTAGCTTTTATATTTTTAGCTTTAATGCTTTTAAGAGGAATGAATTTTGAGATGCACCATCTCAGAGAGGGTTTTAGCTTGCCGTATAATCACTAAAAATACAGTATTAAAGCCAAAAAAACTAATAAACTAGAGCTTTCTCATAAACTGTCCTTTCTTGAATGTAGTGTTAGGTAGTCTAGTCTGATTCATTATAGTGGCCTGCTTTATTTGGACAGTTTGTTAAAACAACAACAACTCACCAATTCATTTGATTCATTCCTGCATAAGTACTGTTGAGGCATTCTTATGTAGCAAAATATTTAGTTATATGCTATTGCTCATCAATGTTGTTTAACTGTCACCCTCAAAAAGATCCTCATTGTTTCTGTGCTAAAGACTGTTGTGAATAAAGAAGTGAATAATACAGTCTGATCGATCTGAAAATATATTGCCCCACTTAAATGACTTCAGTGTAGCAAGCTACATTGCTAATTATACACTGATCAGCCACAACATTAAAACCATTAACAAGTGAAATGAATAACATTGATTATATCACTACAATGGCACCTGTCAAGGGGTGGGATATATTAGGCAGCAAGTGAACAGTCAGTTTCTGAATTTCATGTGTTGAAAGCAAGAAAAATGGGAAAGAAAATAGACCTGACTGACTTTGACAAGGGACAAATAGTGATGGCTAGATGACAGGGTCAGTGGATCTACAAAACAGCAAGTCTTGTGGGCTGTTCCTGGCATGCAGTAGTTAGTACATACCAAAAAGGGTGCAAGGAAGGACAACTGGTGAACCGGCATCAGGGTCATGGGTGCCCAAGGCTCACTGATGCACGTGGGGAGTGAAGGCTAGCATGTCTGATCCAATCACACAGAGGAGCAACTAGAGTTCAAACTGCTGAAAAACTTAATGCTGGCCATGATAGCAAGGTGTCAGAAAACATCAAATGAATCGCAGTTTGCTGTATATAGGGCTGCGTAGCTGCAAATTAGTCAAAGTGCCCAGGATGACCCCTGTCCACTGCCAGAAGTGTCTACATTTGGCATGTGAGCATAAAAACTGGACCAGGGAGCAATAGAAGAAGATTGACCGGTTTGATGAACCATATTTTATTTTAGATCAGGTGGATGGCTGTGTGCATGTGTCGTTTGCCTGGAGAAGAGATGGCAGCAGGATGCACTATGTGAAGAAGGCAGACTGGCGGAGGCATTGTTATGCTCTAGGCAATGTGCTGCTGGAAAACCTTGGGTCCTGCATTTATGTGGATGTTACTTTGACACAAACCACCTATCTAAAGATTGTTGCATACCACGGACACCCCTTCATGGCATTGGTTTACCCCAATGACAGTGGCCTCTTTCAGCAGGATAATGCACCTTGCCACACTACAAAAATTGTTCAGGAATGGTTTGAGAATCATGACAAAGAGTTCAAGGTGTTGCCTTGGCCTCCAGTTTCCTTCGATCTCACTGTGACTGAGCATCTATGGGATTTGTTGGACCTACCGTCAGGCATCTGAGAATGGCTCGATTTTAAAAAGGGGATACTACTTTTATAAAATATTTAAATACCACTGCATGGATTTTTATCATTATAGGGTAGATGGTTACATAGACTGCGAACACACATTAATGTTCAAACAACATGTGAAAGTGAACTTTGCATCCGATGACCCCTTTAAGATTAAATAGCCGTTCAACCCACAGACATCAAAATATGTAATTGCACACTCCTAATATAAACTATTATCAAAACCGTTGGAAACCCTGCCACATTAAAAGCTGTATTGTTCCTAGATTTTCAACATATGGTGCAATCATTATGTTCTGGATAGAAAAACTGCATACTATTGTGTACAGGCTTTTGCAGATAATAGACTTCAAAGGTTATTTGCAGGGGGCATCCAGCACAAATGCCCAGCTCATTACTGTAGCATCACGATACACAGAGTTTCATCCCATATACAAGGCATTAGATGTGTTCCCATTATTTAGCCGGATTAAAAGCTTCAGAGGTTCAAAGCCCAAGTTATGTGTTAAGCTGGAGTTCAGAGCCCCAGGGACGCTTATCAAATCCCTTGCCCAGTGCTTGCTTTGCACAAGCAGAGGCTCCTGAACTCTTGAAGAGGCCGTTTTAGAGAGAGGCCATTTCTCTGAGTAGAAAGAGCGTTTACACATGAGATAGATCAGCTCGAAAGGTATAGAGGTCAGTCCGTTGAGACCTGTGTTTTAAACAGTGCTTGCTGTTTCCTGTTCTGCTGTTATCGTTGGCTCAGAGCAGCAATTTACATTAGAGATGTTGGAGCTTATCACATCATGGTTATTCCCTGAGGTATCAGTCCAACCCAGGTTGTTCATCCTACAAAGATCCAAACATCTAAAGTTCATCAGTTCATCCACCCACCTTTTAGGCCACTTTTTCCCCATACATTTTGTCTATAGACATTTCAAAAAATTCTTATAGACTTATGCTCCAGTGTTCTTATGGATTCTTAAAATACACTAATTGGGATTTCTACCATTACATTACATCCATGTTTGGAATCTTGTTTTTGTCCTCAAGTTTGATCCACAAATTTTAGTGCCAGATAATACTTATTTGTGTAAAGTATATTTTTAAGCTTTACGCTGATATGCTCTTTGCTGTAACTAGTAAAGCAGAAGAAACTACGCCATTTTAAAGGAGGCAGCTACAGCAACCTGTCACATTAAAGAACATCAAAACGACACTTATTGTTTGAATTTCATAGTAAAAATTACAGAATTCAAAAGTTGAGATTTGTTTCATATTAAAATTAACAAAGCACAAAATTTGGGATTATTGACCCTAAGGTAGGGTCACTACAAATAATGTTTAGTTATGTTTACGCATCAACAGAGAACAGCGTGGACTAAAATATCGACCTTGGAATTCAAGAATTGATATTGGTTTGTTACAATTAAGATTTAGTGAAAATAAGAAATTGCTATCAACCCAGCCCTAGTGTCCATAAGCTTAAATGCTTACATGGTATAGTTGTGTGCACAAAACAGCTGTTGACAGTTAACACTCACCGTCGGATACATGCTAATAAAGCAACAGTGTTTCAGTCAGCTGTTCTGGCTCTTCAAAACCATTTTGGACTAAATTTTGGTTGCCAAAATTTCAAAGAATTACTAGCAAAGCCGCTTTTTTACATTGTGATTGATTTGTTTCACACAACAACCTTTGAGCTTATTGTAGGGCAGATATTTCAAGATTATAATTGCATAATTGTCTTATGGAGATTTTGCAGGCTCTATTTAAGTTGAATAGCTGCATGGAATCACGGGAAAATAAACAGTTCTCAGAAGTGAGTGTTGAGTAGTAAGAGGCAGAACTTCATTTTGCAATGACAGCAACAATAGAGGACTACAAATTACTGCACCATTAATGTGAAGTAACTGTTTCCTGAGCAATGATTGCGTATCAGTGCAGCCTGTTAAGAAAAACTACTGTCACTTCAGCTTGATAAAGGTGAGTTTGGTCCACGGCCTGAGAAGAGGAATGTGTGTGTTTGTTATGCGTATGTGTGTGCGTCTCTAACCTGCGTGAGAGGATGGAGCAGGTAGTAGTGCTTGGGAACTAATTGAAATGAGAGGCGATGTGCAAGTCTCCTCCAACATCGCCAAGCCATTCGTCAGGGTGACATCACCGTACTCACACCACATCCATCTTCTAGAGCAGGCCCAGGCTTGCACCGCTCGCCGTGATTAATATCCATACCTCCCAACCGCACACCGTCACTCCCAGCGCATTCAAACACAAGCACACTGGGAGGCAGCGGGCAGCTTCCCCTGTAATCTTCTGTAGAGCTGGACAGCTGTGGTGTGGGCTCCTTTTCCATGCCTGCGCCACTAATGGCGGAAAGGGATTTGGCAAGGAAGAGTGGCGGCAAGGAAGAGCGCTCCTTTATTGCCCATCCAGTAGGAGAATACGCTGGCTCTGCTGGTAGCCGAACGCTCGACAGCCCCCTAATGAGTTGGATGGAGTTTTCACCTTCGACTCCAGACAAAGTGTTAGCAAAACACAAGACGCAGGACAAGCAAAACCGCAAACCATGCCCACAGCAACCACCTGGAAGGAGTTCCATCCACATCTGTGCTGATAATTAAAGGAAGAGTTTTTCTAATGTTAAAAATGGAAACCAACTACTCGCCCCCATTTTCTTCCAAACTTGTAGGATAAAGACGAAAAGCTATCAAACTGTGAAAATGAGCTGACTGACAAAACAATGAGATGTAAGTGCTGCAGCAAAGGGCAGGATTTTTACTTGGTAACCGTTTCTCACACAAGATTGGAATATTAAGTTTTCCCCCCCGTCAGTGAGAGAAAGAGAGAAAAAAAAGCCAGTTTCGCCAGTATGTTTTTTTTTTTTTTTCCGTTTTTGCAAAAATTTCATGGTCCCCAGAAAATGTTGTTGTATTAATACCTGAACATGCAATATGTCAAAAGAAAGAACGGTGTCGTTGCTTAAAAAACAAGTAAATTATTCTGTCTTGCATTCTTATTTTATCAACTCTTCAATGTGGGTAAGTTTCATTCAACAACAAATCAAACCAATCAGCAACCCCATAGCTTCACAGTTCCTACACTACAATATACTGTATTACAGTGAAAATACGGAAAGCCAGAAAATTCTGTCAATACTGGGTAAAGAGTTACATTTTATAGAGTGCAGCAGACACGTTCAGTAAGTAAAAAATCAGTTTGTTTTCTCCACAGGGAAATTGATTTTAACTTACAAACCTTTAAAAACAATTCCGCAAATTGCGCCAAAAGATTTTGCAGGGAACGTCCACGACCATGAAACACCTCAAATGATGTAATCACATCAGTCTCCCTATGATCTCAAAAGACTACATATGCACACTTTGTGCATATTGCAATAAACCTTTTATAGACCTTATGTAGCATCCCATTTCATCACTTTTTTTGTTGTCTTCCATTTGTATTTCCACAGCATGAAGGAAAGGTCATGCAAATTTATGAATAAACCGCTCGTTTTAAAATCTTCACAATGTTTACATTACAATGCACATGATAAATTTCATTAACTATAAGTAAATCCACTTCTCTAGCTAATACTAAAAAAATGGTGCTACAGAGCAAAAACTGAAGTTCAAAGACAAAATTCTAAAGATGGCTGCGCACTTATTTCTCTGACGCATAAGGTGTATAGATATAATTAACGGCTTTGTTGAATGAGTAGTTTGACAGAAGTCATGTGCGCCAATAGTATAACAGTATGACAAAGTCAATAGTATGACAAAAGTCATACAGGTTTGGAACAACATCATGGTGAGTAAACACTCACGTAATGTGATGTTCAAGTGAACTATTCCTTAGAGAACAAGCTGGAACCATGCGATGACAGAAGAAAAAAAGACGGTCTCATCAAAGCAGTCTGTCAGAGACCGAAAGGAGCGTCGCAACCGCGTTTGGTGCTTTGCGTTGCTTTTCTTCAAACTTCTGAGCTAAAGATCCCCCACCCCCCAAAGCCTCTCATTATCAGGAGATGAAATTGCAGCTCCCACCTGCGATCGGGGGCGAGCAGCACTTTGAAGATGCTCTGAAATGTGACCGTGTACGCCCGCTCCCTTAGACTGATTTGCTTTGATAACCCCCCCATCTGATGTACGCAACAGTTTCGTATTCTTGTAGCTCTCAGGCTGCAGCTTACACTTAGCGTAAAAGCCTTTTGCTGTCTTTGAGATGCAGAGCAAGTCGCCCCCACCCTGACACACACACTTCCATTCAGTGCCATTCAATGCTGGATGTGATTGATTGGGAAGTGCTCCATGAGAGCAGGGCCGTTCAATGCGCACCACTCTTTTGTCATTCACAGGGTTCCTGTCTGCCCAGAGAGAGCATGTCATGTAATCAGATTAAGAGAAGTGCTGTCACAGGACAGGATGGCTAACAGCTGGCCCATAAGCACCCTGATTTACTTTACGCTGCTTACTGCATACTCCTAAAGGCATTGGACTTTAGTGGAAGCAATCTGTTTTATCAGTCCCAAATTTCCCGGGTCGTTTATCCTCGCCTATCAACAATATGGGTTTTGGTTTTGAAACGTTTCACCACGGCACATAAATATGACAGGTTTTTGTGTCTTTGAGGTGAATGTACTTAATACCTTCGAAATTGCATGTCCATTGCAATCTCATCAACTGCTCATTTCAGCTGAATTGAAAATCAAAATTCCAAGAATGTGTTTCCTGTGCAGTTACACACGCACACACGCACCGGTTGTTTCATCTAATAGTAAGGAGTTTGGACTGAGATTCTTCACGTCAAGAGCTCTTACTGTTATTAAGAGCTCAAAGATGGAGAGGCGGTCTTGTCAGAGCTCATCTAAATCTACGTATGACATTCCTCTAATGCTGCCCTATCATATATCCGCAGTCATTAATACCACGCCAGTCACTCAGTCACAAACCTCTCCTTGATAAATGATGGAATTATATGATTTATAGGTCAATGATATGGTGTTTGTTTTATTTTTTCTAAGTGTTAGTTTTTTTTTTTTTTTTCAAAAATATATCACGGTGCACTACACAGAGACAGCGACTGGAATATGCCTTTTTGTGATGAGTATGTTAATAAGTCAGAAATGTCAAAATGGTATAACTCACAGATACATTAAAAAGAAAGTATATATCAGTGCTGCCCCATCTTGAACTGTTAATGAGAGCTAGTTAAATGGATGCCGAAGATTCCTCAGTGCCTGAAATTAATTGTAATACTTCAGATAGCATTTTAAACTCATCACAAATAATCAGACTGGCAGACCTAATGTAAATTATGAAAACTGCACTGTAATTATTATTCATAATAAGGGGCTGTTGAATGCTTGAATATGACTGGCTGACGAACGTTCTAAGGTGTGCAATTATTTTTAGGAAAAAGCAGGGCTTTAAAGTCGTTCCAGGTAGGTCTTGACCGCATTACATGTCAATATCACTTCACCAAATTAAATGATTTCAGTTATTTCAAAAGTTCCTACAGCTTACAACAGCAAAAAAAAAAAGGAAATAAAAATAGTAACCAACTAAAATGGCAAATAATTTATGGGTTATTGGCACAAAGTTACCTTTTATTATGTACGGAAAGCACATACTCTCTTTCTCCCGCTCTCTCTCTTACAAGCGCACATTATATGCACACAGACAATTATATATACATTATATGCACACAGACAGGTGTTGTCAGTGCTACTCTGACGACTTTTGTCAGTAAAAAAGTTTAGCAACTTAAAAGCTATATAACATTTTTCACAAGCAAGGTAATAATGGCGCTGTTCTTAAAAAAGATGAGTTTGCATTTTCGGTATTAGTAGAGACGCTGCTGCCACTGTTGAGAGATGCACAGACAGACCAAAAAGGAAAATTATACATTTGGTCTTGGTTCGCTTAGCGTTCACACTGACATTTTTGACAGCAAACATAAAGAGACCGACCATAAAGGCATAGCGATACATTCACAACCAGGGGTGCGTTTCCCAAAAGCATAGTTAGCCAACTATGGTCTCAAGTTCTGTCATTCATGTCATTCTGTCATTTATAAAAAAAAAATACTGCTTGTTGTAGACCACATTTACAGGCTGCTGCCGTAAGAGATCCTAATCTGAGATCATAACGAAGAAAAAGCCTAAAAAGCCATAATAGTTTTATTGTTTTTAAATGGTATAATATTTTTAAAAATGCACATTTAACAGAAAATATTTACTGTTTATTCAAGGTATAAGGAAAATATAGTTAATATGTTATTGTATTTCATTATTTTTACAACACTTCACACTATCGTTAAAAGTCATTAAATTGCATATTAAAAATGTATGAAATCAACAAGAAAAACAACATTTAAACGTGGAACTGAAACATCACCAAAAATTCAAAACAGGAAGACGCAATAGAACGAATTATAATGAATTAATAAAATTCTAACACAGTGGACTTCAGTAATGTGAGTATGTAAAGCATCCCAGTAATTCGGAGAAAAATGAGCCTTAGCCCATATTTTCCTGGATGCCATTTATTGCATGCTGGAAGCACATCTATTTCGCATAGAAACCTTTAGTTGTGGCTTCTTCTGTTCCACCCCTCCATCAGAAAGTGAGCAGAAATGAGATGTGAATGGGCCCCAGTGTTCAGAGAGCCTTAAAAACAGCTCTCTTGTTCTAGCCTTCCCCCAACTTCCCAGACACATCATTGAAGCAGCCAGCGAGTGTCTTTGAAGAGTGGACTGTACAGTGATACAAATGGCCCGCTCTTTCAGGGATGCACTCCCCACCCCTGCCTAGCCCTTTTTCTTTTCAAATCCCATATTTTCCGGAATTCAGTGGCCTGACAGGGACTGGCATAAGGGGGAGGTTGAGGTCTGGGAAGAAGGAGTTGCTTCCCTGGAGTGAGGGGTGGGGGAATCCAGAATCCTTAAGGGAAGCAGGAACACATTGACTCTTTATGTTTTTTGAGGGTGGCCTTCCCTTTCCCTCGTCATCCTCACCCCAGAGCCCCTCTATTCAGCCCCGGGGAGAGAACGGAGGGGGGTTATGAGACTGTCAAGGCTGTGATTGTGTAGCTTAGGTTGGGCAGGCGGGGTTGGGAGACTGGAAGATAGTTCAGACACACAGACAGCCTTGTTAGCTGGCATCCACACTGAAGGAAAGAGAGGAAGACAGACTGGCTGATGTCAAACGCTACTACTCCATTGCATCATCCTTTTCCTCCCTTCCATATTGTCTTCCTCTGTTAATAACAAAGCCTCTACTTAAGCTCTGTAATGAGTCTTGTATATTCGCCTTCCTTTGGCTTCATCTTCAGAGAGATTAGAGGTATAGTTCATTCAAAAATGAAAATACTGTCATCATTTACTCACTCTCAAGACTTTCATTGATCTCCGATACAAAAATTAAAATGTTTTTAATATTCTCTCATAAAATTGTCCATCCTTTGAAAGTATATGCATTCAACGTGTCAAGTTCGAAAAAGGAAATCCATATCAATTGAGTGGTTTAATCCAAGTTTTCTGAGGAGACGCAGTTGCTTTATATGATTAATGGATTTATTTAAGCTCTAAATCACATATAAACATTCTTCTTAAACTGGAAACATTAAGTCACACTACCCAGTTTTGCCTTGGCAACCATTTTGGGTGTCAATTTGCAGTAAAATGTTATTATTTATGAATGTAGTGATATATTGCGAAAAACTTGGTATCCGTCATCGCCACCATGCCTTGTAGCAGCCTGAGAAGTTTGGGACCGGTGCCATCTAGTGGTCAAAAATAGATTGATGTGCTTAGAAATATTGATATTCTTAACATATTTTCTCGCCGGATCAAATCCTTACATTCCGCTGAACATGCCGACAACAATACCAAAAAGTGGCCTGTCCACCATTTTTATTTATCATGCAAATTACTCTACCAAATTGTTTCTAGGTCATTTGTTTGATCGGAATGAAACCACTGAAATAATCAGGGTGATCACTTCTTTCTTGTTGGAAAAAAATTTGATTCTTCATGCCAAAGGATAATGTTTATTTGAATATGAATGAATATAACTCTGAAATGGAATGAGATGTGTTCGGCAAATTTGACACACTTGTGTAAGGCCTCGGGACACACAAAAAAGTGCAAGACTAGGCTGCTTATTGGTACTGAAGAACATTATCATATAATCATGAATTGGTTTCTAACTACAGAACCATTGATCCATTTGATCTCAGAATTAGCATACATGGTTTTGTCTAAGTTGCCATCATCTTGAGAAGTGTCTTAAGAAACATGGCCACTATTCTAATGGGAACATGTCATAAAAAATCCTAGGCTCTGTTTCTGCAATGTTTTGGCATATTGAGATTGTCCCTATATGCACCATTGTAAGCATCCCATGACCTATTAATTTCATCACTGAAATAATGTGTTCAGTCATTATTTTTGCAGATAGTGGCTTAATTACAATAGTAGCTACTTGCAGCTATATGTATTATTTTATTTATTTAGTTTAATGGATGTTTATCATTTTTAACTGGGAGGTAAGACAAACATACATTTGTGTGCCATTCTAATATACAGTAGATAAATAAAAATTATAAGCGTGTGATGTTTTAGACTCTTGGGAACGCATGAAATGCGGTAATGATAGAAAATTTTGATATTCCAAGCATGAGGCTTTCTGATGAGCTGTCCAGATGACAGGGTAGATGAATGGAGGGCGAAGCATTGGATGGACAGCGGTGTGCAATCCGTCCGACGGCTTTAGTGATGAAAGAAGGTGAGAAAATCTCCAGTGGGTTTGCTGTATATTTAATGTGGTCATATTCCAGCGTCAGCTCCTGCCCAACTCCCACCAGCTCAATGTCATGTCATTGTTGCCGCATCGATCGATATCTGTGTGTGCGATTGAGCCAAAAAGTGTTTTACAATGGAGGAATGTGAACATGCAGGAGTGGCCTAAGACAGAGCATTCACCCTCTTTCTGTCTGCTTTGTGAATAAGAGCTGTTGTTAAAAGCACTATGTAGACAAAACCTTACCAAAAAGAAGTATATTTCAAGTTCATTTCATTAAGCATACTTAAGTAAAATTCAAGTATATTAGTAAGTATACTTTATGTAGTAAGTATACAAATGTCAGTACTAGTAGTATACTAGGAGTATAAGTGTACTATTTCAATACTCATTGGGACTAAATTGGCCCACTTTCTAGTATATAACAGTATATATTTATGTATACTTTAAGTATAACAGTAGTAAACTGAGTACACACCTAGTTTTTATCTGTTTTAGTTTGTACTGCAACTATACTAAAAGTGAACTTATAGGTATACTAGGAGTTTACTAATTAAATACTTGTAGCATTTTTAGTACACTTTGAAGTATAGTCTCAGTAAACTACTACACTGTAAAAAACAAAAAAACTGCTGCCTTAAAATTTTAAGTTCAGTCAACTCAAAAAAGTTTAGTCAACTTGAAATGTTAAGTTGCACTGAGTAAAAACTTAGATATTTATGTTTGTTAAACTTAACAGATGGGTAAGTAACCCAGCTGCCTTAAAATTTTAAGTTGAATCAACTCAAATATCTAAGTTGTCACTTAGTATAATTTAACATTTCAAGTTGAATAAACCTTTTTTGAGTTGACTGAATCTAAATTTTTAAGGCAGCCAGGTAACAAATTGTTCTAAGCTGACTCAAATTGTTTTTTACAGTGTAGTTTAGTAGTTTAATACTGCAAATATACTCATAAGTTTTCTTTAAGTGAACTTCATACTTTAAGTATACTCCTATGTCCCTGTTAGGTAATAATTTGTATATATTTTGTTATATGAATATCTGAACATAAAAATATCAAAAGAAAGAACAGGGTATCTGCTTGCAAACAAAAAACATTTTATTTATTATGCATTATTTTTATAAACACTTGAATGTGGGTAAGTTTCAGAAATAATAATAATAATAAAAAAAACAATAATAAAAAGACTATAAATTGAATTCAGAGTGATAATAAAAACGTAGATGGAGTCGATCAGCACCCCAAAGCTTGACAGTCATTATTACCTCTTCATGGGTCACATTCTATTCCATAACGTTACAGTTTTGATGCTGTTTTAGGACTGATGATTGTGTTAAAAAAACATGTGGAAGCATGGTTTGTTTCAGTTTCTTCTTCGCTTGTGTTTTGGAAACTCTGTACAGAAGATGTGTAATAGTGCCCCCTACCATACAACAATGAAAACATGGATTTAGGGATGGGCGATACAGGCTAAAAAATTTATCACAATAATTTCTGGTATTTATTGCGATAATGATATCAATGACGATAATTCATGGAAATCCTGTTTCTTTAGAGAAAAGTATTATCTTTCCTATTTTTATCCAAAATAGGGTGTTAGGCATTACCGAGTACACAAGTAATGTAATGACTGTTTACCTCACTGGAATGTTAATCAAATTATTTGTACTTTCTGTACTGGAAGCTCCTAACATTAAGACGAATTCCTTGTGTACTAAAAGTATACTTTCCTATTTTTAGTTTAAAAGAAGTATACTAATAGCACACTTCAATAAACTTCTTTTTCATAAGGGAAAGCCAAAAACTATTGTAGGAGAGTCTGTGTTTCATCACCTTTAGTGATGTTAAGCACTACTGATATTGTAAGTCACCTTATGAGTTTTATTTCTGCATAAAATTGCCTGTGGAAAGCATATTCCATTCCCCAAGGGGATAGTAATATTGTTATGTATTGCATTATCATCAAATTAACAAGTACCGTCATCTCTAGAGGCCATATATGATGTTGAAAATGTACAGATAGCAGATTACAAATACAGTGTTGTGTGTGTGTTTTTAATCTATGCAAGTATAAAATCTTGTACAATTCTGTGAGAGTCCTACAAAGCAAAAACATATTAAAGTGACGTAACAGATGATAACAGGTTGAAGCAAAAGCAAATATAATGGCTCGTCCAACCTCAGTATGACCCCAGTGGTTTGTAAATTCTACAACAGCACTGCATTAAAACCATGATGTGAAAAAACATCTTTAAAAAAAATCTTAATTGCTTTCCAAAGAAAACATTTGCTACCACATTTCCAATTAAAGTACATCCACGAACCATGGAGAATATATTTTAAAATGTAGCCTGTGGGTTGGTTCGCTTCGTCTTCTGTAATAGTTCTGGATCTTGTTTTCAAATAATCATGAACATCCCCAATTTAAGCAGAATCATTTTCAGTCCAAGCCATTCCTACATGTTTTAAAGACCATTTAAAGACCATGTGTTGTGTTTTTATGTAAAATGTAAAACAAATTCAAATAAATTAATAAAAATAACAACAATGCAAATGTAAAATTATTATAAAAAATAAATGCAGTACAAAATTAAATAGAACAGAAAATATTTTAAAATAGAAAATATGACAAAAAAACAGGTTTTACATGTGTATTATTACTGCAATATTGTATCATTTATGTGAAATTTCTAACTGATTTGCTAAATTTGCATTTTCAAACTGATGTTCTTGAATGCTTGGGTGAGGTCTCACTCCCTGTAAATAATCGCAAGTTTGGTTGTGCTCATTAAAGAGCATTTGAGAAGAAAAATGCTGCGGTATGTTTTGCATGAATATAAGTGAATTAACTCGCATTTGATTCGGCGTGTGGCCCTACGTCAATATAAAGTGACATAATGAAGTGCAGAATGTCTGCCAATGCCCTTGAGATGTTCAGGAAAGCTGCTCTCTTTAAACCTATTTCCTTTATCTTTGCACGCTCCTCTGTACAGGAAACAGCGTTTCAAAAAACACGCTTTATTTGATATGCTAATATATTACATGCTGTTTAATTGATTTGTTCCTGATGAAAGCACAATAAAAATGGATTTGGGGAACAAGATGGTGAACCTTCCTTTCCATCCGTGTAGGAACAGCACTCCCTTTACTGATATAAAGAGGTTTAATCAATGTCCATTCAGCGTGCTAACATGCTAATGTTAAGCTGTGTCTGAAATTAAGGCAGCCCAAGGAAATTCAATCCAAGACAACTCTTATTTCTTGGAGGAAATGGAATCATACGTTAGGAATGAATTTATTACTTTTAACTGTTTCATAAAATGGCACTTTTATTCTTTTCACCAGATGAATGGATACATTAAGGATACAACCAGGTGAAGCCAGCTCAGCAGATAGGAGGTTCAAATATTGGATTTGGACATGCTTTCCTACTTTCTAGCTTTTTCAGTTGAGAGAACGTGCAATTGGTCTGCCAATATATTTGATATTACCCATCATTCACTGGTTCCTTGATTGTAAGGAGAAATTCTCTTCAACTGCAATGCTCTTCTATTTCATCTGATCACCATGTTGATCATCTGCCACGATCAATATAGCACATTCTATAAAATATGACTTAATTTACACATGGTGTAGCACTATTACAGAACATTTTGTGCCTGCTTAAACTGCATTGCAGGTGGTTTGTGAATAAGAAGCAGGGGTTTGCACCGAAATGCTACACGCTAAAGTTGCACAGCTGTTTAGTGAATCCCCTCTTATCTCCCTCGCCCACTCTCCCCTTCTCTATTTCAGTCTCTCGTTTTCTCTCACATGCGCACGAACACACAGTGGCACACGTTAACACCAGCCCTGCAATTTGAGGCCTCCCCTCTAGAGATGTCAGGTTGTCAAAGCTAACCATCCAGTGTCAGAGTGAAGACAGGAAGCAATGCAGATAAAACATTTAACCTCTGTGTATCAGAAAATTCATTTCCCTGTTAGGAGAGCTAATAATAGCTCTTCTGGGAGGCAACATGTAGATTAACATTGTTTCAGTCTTGTTTCTCTATTCCCTGCTAGGAAATCTGGTTAGGAATTATGGTTTAGCACAATAATGTGGTTGAGAGTGAGCACAAATATCAATACAGCATTCTGCATTTGCTTTTATTATTTTATAATGGTGCATGTTTTTCTTGAGATGTCCTTCACAATCAGAACGCTGTCATTTCTACTGTCATTTCTTCATGTTTTACTTTATGATTATGTTCAAATGTGTTCAAATTACAATCCAATAAAAAATATATTTTATGAAGAAAATGTGAGTGGCTGTGTTTGGAAGGCATTGCTAGTCACCAAAGTATTTGGAGTATTTTAGTGCATTGCTTTGCAGTTTCTGAGATTTTAAAGCCAAAAGATATCAGCCCTCCATGATATTAGGGTTTCAAGATAAGCATTCAGTCCCTTATTCAAATTCAGTCTATGGAATTTTTTCCACTCTTTTTTTATTATCTAGTCAGATTTCTTGGGAAAAAATAAAGAAATAAAATAACAGCATTTCGCAACAAGCTGCACAGTCTTGAGGTATCATTCCAGTCCAGTGCAAAAACAATGTGGGACCAATTATGAAGTTTAAGTCCACAAGTTTGACAAGAGCCTTAAGAAGATTCCTTGGGTGCCTCAAGTTTTCTCAACACCATGTGCCCTCTGTTACAGGGTTCCTCAGCACAGGAGACCAGGCAGCTAAGGGAAATTATGGGCTTTTGGATCAGATCCAGGCTCTGCGTTGGATAAGCGAGAACATTGGCTATTTTGGTGGAGATTCCAATCGCATCACTGTTTTTGGATCAGGAATTGGTGCTTCTTGTGTGAGCCTTTTGACCCTGTCCCACCATTCCGAAGGTAAGAGAACATTTCATTCCACGGAAGAATAAAAAAAGTCCTCATCAAAATAAAATCCTCTTAGAACTCAACTTTGCAAAATGATCTTTGCATTATAATGCGAAGGATTGAAAAAAGTAATATTGTGAGTTAAACACAACGTCTTTCTGTGGATAACGGTCAATTAACTTGAAAACTTGAAAATGTTGATTCATCACTTAATCCATTAACAGTAATACTTTTTTTAAACCATTACCATACAAAATAGTTATCATATATTGTTATAATTATTTAAAAATGTATTTACAGTATACATTCATGGATGAATTATTGCAATATAATTAATAAAAAAAATACAAAGAACAACAATATAAAAGTATAGCACAATATAAAGAATAAACTGTTCAGCATATATGCTCTAAATACATGGTGGACAAACGAAAGACGGGTTGCTGCAGATGTACTCATTTTCTGTTGATATCCTGTTTGAGATTTTGCATAAAACACAAATGTACTTTTAATTGATGACAGCGATGATGGACGTTCAGCCGGCGGTGAATTGCAAGCAAAGTGTGTAAATTAACATGCATAGTTATGAATTTATGCAGCCATAAAGAGGTGGCGGTTTTTCTCAGGACTTACCAAGGTTACATTTATCATCTTAGCAGTTGTACCATATCAGTGTAGCAGATTCTAGAGGTAAATCTAAAACACATTCCCAGTAGGCTTTTCTCAGATGTGAGACATAATTATAGAAAAGTCAATTGGCTTTGTGGGTTTCCGTGTCATTCAATTGACTGTTGAACTTGAGTATATTGAATCATAACACAAATGTTCAGAATCATTAGACAAATGTTAACTGTAACTATCAACTCCTTTGAGATAAATATGTATATACTGTGCAAGCAACACGTAAATTATAAAGTTTTCTAAAATTCTAGATATATTTGAAGCCATGACATTGCACATGTAGAGATGCAAGCAACTGATATTGTTTTTTGGAGGCTATTGCAAAGGTAGCTACTGTAATTATTTCACTCCCTTTTTCCATACAGATTGAAAGTTGTGTCTGGCTTTCACTATTAAACGATCGTTGAAGTTTCAGATAAGGTCTTAGGCTGTTTCTACACTTCCCTTTCTGCCATGAATAATTTTGCGTGTTTGTTTGCATTCTCCAGATTGCATCAGTATGTTATTAATTGCTTTGATTTACTTTGGTTTTGGATAGATTTCTTTTATCATAAATGTATTTTTTATTCACATATTTCATATTGCCAGGCCTAATGTAGAATGTTATTATATGGTCACATCAAACGCCTCATTCTTTTCTCAGTAAATTGGATGTTACTGATGCTGATGTTTCCCCTGAATAGAAGTATATTCCCTACTTGGTTTGATGAGATAAAAAAGCAGTACTGGGGGGAGCTGGGTTTTACTGACAGCCTCTATAAACTATCAGGATCCTTGAAAATTGAAACAGGAATCCTGCTATTGCAAGAAGGGGTGCTCGCCGCAAGTGCTACCAATATCAATCAGCTAGCTCTGCAATACTTCTCAAAGCTGTGATTTTAGCCATCACAGCAAGGGAAAGAAAAAGGATTACCAAATGGTAATGGCAAGGCTTAGAGGAATGCAGTAGTAAAGAGTCCATTTATTTTTTTTATAAAAAGTAGATGTCATCACAACTTGAAGATTGAGAAATATAGCTGCCTTGGTCATAGCTATGCAGTGCTTATTAGCACAAGTGCTACAGTTTAGACCAGTGGTTCCCAACCACATTCCTGGAGGCCCCCCAGCACTGCATATTTTGCATCTCTCCTTTGTCTGACACACCCATTTCAGGTCTTGGAGTCTCTACTAATGAGCTGATGATCTGAATCAGGTGTGCTTAATTAAGGTGACATGGAAAACATGCAGTGCTGGGGGGCCTCCAGGAACGTTGTTGGGAACCACTGGTTTAGACTGTAGGTATGGGAGACAACTGAAGAAACATGTTCAACAAAGTGTTTGTGTACCCTTACTGAGAAAGAAATCCAGGTGGTTAAAAATGTAATCATGTACACTCTGGAGATGATGTTGGAAGGGTTTCAACTTATTTTTGGTTGATAATGTGGTAAGCAATGTCTGTTAAAGACATTTCTTTTTAATTATTAGTAGTTGATAACCTGGTAAGCAAATCTGTGTAACAATGTTTAATATCTACAAATTAACACATCATTCTACCTAATTTTAAGGAACGTCTTAGCAGCATTTTCACGATCATCCAAAGGAAAAATTACATTTCTTGGCAAGCTATGTGGGCTGTCTGAAAATGGATTGTTCTACTAATTGGCAAAAGATACAATTGTCCTTTGAGTAAAGCAAAGAACATCCTTTGATGAAACAGATTTCATGCACTGTCCAGCTATATCTGAGGCTGAAATCCCACTGTAGGTGAATCCCACCCACAGTGCAAGAGCCATTCACATTTCCCCTGACCCTGATCCCCAGGAAAACACAATTACCTGAATCCCATCATCTGAAATACCAAAGGCCCGGATCAAAAAACACTTCAGCTCTATCCTCGCAGTGCAGTGCAGTGTGTGAGATTGAGTGTGATGCTTGTTTGGCAAGTGTGTGTATTTGTGGTGGTGTTAATGAGGCCACTGTGACCTGTCTCCTCCTTGCAGTCTGGCTCATCATCTTATGGGGCCTGCTGCTCCCACATGGAGCTTGCCCTGTCTGGGCGTGTGGCAGGCCAGGAAAGAGGGCTTCATCTATCAACCCACTCCTCCACAGGAGTTAGCCTGCCCGCCAGGCCCCCGCTGTGGGATGGATTGCAGATGCATCCCACTGTCCTCCTCCATCATCAAGTTTAAGGGCAGTCATCTGCCTCGCTTCTTTGATGGAAATGGGGACCTTAAATGAAGGGAGAGAACATAGGTGGTTTGGTTTTCATTTATCTGCGTGGAGTTTTTGTAAGATTAGGCTTGGATGTGATCACAAGATCTTCCAGCCATCTGTAAGCATTCTCATAAAGTGATTTGCACAAGTGGGAGAAGATTCTAGATCAACTGGAACAACATTCCTCTCAACTGTCATTACCCTCTGATCTTCTGGTAGGTTTAGGGCAGAGTGACCGATTTTGCTCCTGGAAGGCCATCTATCTCCAACCATAATTAACCACACTTGAACAAGCTAATTACGGTCTTCAGGATTACTAAAAATGCTTAGGCAGGTGTGTTGAAGCAGGTGGAAGCTAAAATCTATAAAAAGGTGGATTAGACAGCCTTGGTTTAGTGCAGGGGTGCCCAAACTCAGTCCTGGAGGGCCAGTGTCTTGCAGAGTTTAGCTCCAACTTGCCTCAACACACCTGCTGAGAAGTTTCTAGCATGCCTAGTAAGAGCTTGATTAGCTGGTTCAGGTGTGTTTATTTGAGGTTGGAGCTAAACTGTGCACGACACCGGCCCTCCAGAAAAGAGTTCGGGCACCCCTGGTTTAGTGCTTTTGCTAGAGCCAACCAACCATATATACCAGGGTTCCTCAGATCTTGCCCTGGATGGCCAATGTGCTGCAGAGTTTAGCTCCAACCCTGATCAAACTCTCCTAGCTGTGATTATTTAAGGATCCAGAAGACATTGATTAGCATGTGTTTGGTGTAGAGCTAAACTCTGAAGGAAAGTGGATCTCGTGGGCCAGATTTCAAGATCTTTGATACATATACACACCTTCTGATTTTAGAGTTAGTGCCAGGTCTTGCAAAGGTATAACTATCAACCATTGCTGTCTGGTTTTAGATGTAGGGCTCCAGCAGTGATGTTCTATTCTGCTAATAGAGGGCCAGATTTCACACACCTGAACCAGCTTATCTAGATCTTCAGAACCGACAGGTGTGTTGAAACAGAATGGAGCTAATCTTTAAAAAACTTGCTTACCAGGAGTGGGATTGGACATGCCTGGTTTAGAGTTTTTGCTAGAGCCTGCAAAACTCTAATCAAGTGGTTCCCAATCCTGGTCCTGGAGAACCCACAACACTGCACTTTTTTGAAGTCTCTCGTATTTAAAACACACATTTAAGGGTCTTGTAGTCTAATGAGCTGGTGAGTTGAATCAGGTTATATTTGATTAGGGAGACATCTAAGATGTGCGGTGTTGGGGGTTCTCCAGGACCAGGATTGGGAACCAGTGCTGTAAACCAGTGGTTCCCAACCACATTCCTGCAGCCCCCCACCTCTGCACATTTTGCATCTCTACTTTTTCTGACACACATTTCAGGTCTTAAAGAAATATAGTTGGGCTTTAAACCCCTGCTTTTAACAGTAAGTCTACTTCATGGATAAGCAATATCGGTCCTGGAGTGCGGATGTCCTGCAGAGTTTAGTTCCAACCCTGAAAACCTGCCTGTAGCCCTTGTGATCCTAAAGACCTTAGCTTGTTCAGGTGTGTTTGATTATGGTTGGAGCTAAACTGTTTAGGACATTGGCACTCCAGGGTTGATGTTGCCTTTCCCTGGTCTACTCTATACCTTCTGACTGAGTTAGGGCCAGGTCCTGCAGTACCATTCCTATCAACCAGTCATTACAGTACGTCTGATTTAGGGGTAAGAGTGCGGTAGGGATGTCTTGTCCTTTTCATAGAGGGTCCGATTTCAGCTTCAACCCTAATCAAACAAACACAGTTGGAGCCGATTGAAGCTAAATTTTGTAGGAGGACTCTCTGTAGGTAATTGGCTCTCCAGGAGCAGGATAGGACAACCCTGGTTTGAAGTTATTGATAGAGCCTTGCACAAAACAAGTCTGTGACTTTTAATTGATTTAGATTTAGGGTCTGGGATTGTAACAACATTTTTATTTTAACCAACTAGTGCCTAAAATCAAAGTTGGATTAGGGTCAGGGCTCTGGAAGGACTGTGACTGTTTATATAAATATTACTGCAGGACTGTGTCCTACATTTTTCAAAGAAGAATTCAGATGTCCAGTCAAGAACGTTAAAAATCTTAGCCATTCCAGGTCCTAGCTGCAGACCTGCCTCTGCCCCCTCCTTCAAAAGCATTTCAGCTCGCTCTTCGCCTGTTTTTCTAGCATTGGTGCTCAGGGAGGGAGAGCAAACAAGAGGGAAGGAGAATGATGGCGAGAATGAGGAGTTCTAAATCAAGGACATTACCCAATCTTGTGTGTTATTATCTATTTGGCATAAGGCTGACTCTAATTGAACATGCAGATTTGCCTTTTTCTTTCTCTTTCCTAATAATAATTATGATGTCAAATGAGAGATGGCTCCACAGGCTGCTGCTGGAATATTAAACAACTGGAGCTTTGGCTGTGTGTGTGTGTATTGGAAGGATGTTGGAGGCCTACCAGCAGTGTTACTGAAGGTCATCGGGAGTCCTTTTTTTCTATTCCTGTAACTAATCAGCCTAAAAGCTCTGCTCGCGAGGACATGCTCCCCTTTTAATGGAACGTCTCATACATTAAAGGGGACTCGTGAGGGGTTACGTTGTAGGATTCCTTCTACCCATGTCAGCTCTCATTTTTTATGAAGACTTTTGGGTTATTGAGGACCATAAATATGCACACTTAAATTGTGTTAGTTTTATTAGCGGGATGGTATTCATGGTGGTAGCTTTGTGATGCACGACTTTCAAGCATTAACACTTTGAGCTACAAAACTGTGCATGAGTAAGAGGCACTTCAGTCTAATGAACTAAATGAGATGATGGTTTAACAAAGACTGCATTGAACAAATAACCATCAGAAGTAGTGACAACATGTTAGAAAACAAAAAGAAATTTGCTGTGGCATTATGTTTAAAATAATGCACAGATAAGTCCTGGCCAGTCGACATGTCAGGTCATAGCTTTTCTTTATGACTGAATATGGTCTGGTTTTAATTGAAGCCATAATGTGGCTATACTTAAAGTGACAGTGTCTCATATAGTGAATAAGAGCTCTGAAAAGGAATCAATCTACTTTATGACTTTAATATCATACACATTCAGGTTAAGCAAGTCCATTTGCTTTTAGTGTACTGAAAGCACTTAGTTTAACTGAACATCATTCTCTGGCTGTCCTCAATCACTCCACACAATGTTTTTACACGTCACAACTGTTATTCACGCCTACACTCTTCTGCTGGAACTTAGAGTTGGTACCTAACTTCTTAAATAATTACGCTTGTCTTCCAAACAGCTGTGTTGATTGGACTAATTGCTATTCATTTTTAGGGCTTTGTAAGCATTGAGGAAGCTTAAAAATACTGGGTGTTGTGGAGATGGTCCTCATTTTGTGGAAAACAGGTTGTGAATAATTACATTTATTTTGGAGAATTAATATTTCATGACCTAATAACTGATGCTCAGGGAATTTTGCTGCATCAAAGTTTGGCTTTAATCTGACTAAAGTCTCTGCAGGAGGGGATTATGAAAAGACTTAGCAAACAATCATGCGCTAGCATTAGCTTTATTTTGACAACCGATTGTTTATTCATCTTGTATATTATATTTGAGTCACCACAGTGAATGAATGTTACTGTATTTAACAAATGAACATTTCACATGCATTGTGCATTTCTTCTCATATTATTCACTTAAATGCAAAGTATAAATGCATATCACATGTAGCATTCACCATCACATTAAGTAAACGTGTCATGTTGTGGACTTAGGGTGGCAAAGTTCCCTCTATGTGTTTTCATTTGTAACTAAACTGTAAATTAGTCAGTCAATGCACAATCAATGTCCACTTAACACAATTATATTATTTTCTATCAATTGTCTTCACAAAAATCCTACTTTATCCATTATGGGTTATGAATATTATAAGCTCAAACAAATATGTTGTGCACAGTTTGCTTAAAAAAATTGCATTGATGTCCCATAAATGACAGTTTTTAAGAGAGTGGGTCTTAAGTTTAAAATAAAGAATTTAAAAAATACATAAATAAAGTCAACATCATGCAAATTAAGTTTGAATAAAATGTGAGTTTAAATTTTATGGAAAAATTAAGAAAATGTTTTATTTTTCTTATGGCCACAAAATTTTTGTCAACTATGTTACTATGCCACCAAAAATGATGCATCATGACACCATGTGAACAGCATTAAGTATTATGTTGTTTTCTTTTGTGGTAGACATTTTGAATTCAATATTTTATCTACAGTAACCTATTGTCAAGGAAGTATATTAACTGATTGTCAGCTATGTTGAGTATATGGTTGTGGTTCCTCTTTTAAAAATGAAAATTTGAAGTTTATCTGCTTACCCCCAGGGCATCCAAGACATAGGTGTCTTTGTTTCTTTAGTAGAACACTAACGAAGATTTTTAATTCAAACCGTTGCAGTCTGTCAGTCTTATAATGGCAGTCAATGGCTCCCAAATCTTTGAGAGTAAAAAAAAAACTTACACAAACAAAACCAAATTAAACCCTGTGACTCGTGACAATACACTGATGTCCTAAGACACGAAACGATCGGTTTGTGCGAGAAACTGAACAGTATTTATATTATTTTTACCTCTGATTCACCACTATGTCCTACTGTTCTGAGCGCATGCACAGCATCTGGCGCGTGACGTGTACACGCTCTGGCATATTATACGCAAGCGCCGGAAGCGATCTGCGCTTATATTCACTCATTGTTTACACAGTGCACAGAGATTGCGGACGTATTCACTGGCACTGTGAAGGTCTAAAGATATTTAGAAGTACAGGTCATCGCAATGGAAGACGATTTTTATATATCATCAGACAACGCAAATTTTTTTGCCCAACCGTATTTATTTATAAATCAGAGAGATGGAGGAAGCAGCTGCAGCAGCAAGTCTTCAAGCTTCAGGGAGACAGAGATCTCTTCAAAAGTGGTGGTGTTCTTGTAGTAAGTGTTATGAGGATGCCAAGGGAAGAGCATCTATAAGCGCTTCCGACGCTTGCGTATAGTACCCCAGAGTGCATACACGCGCCAGGTGCTGTGCATGCGCTCAGGATAGTAGGACGTCGGTGAATCAGAGGTAAAAAATGATATAAAAATTGTTCAGTTTTTCACACAAACCGATCGTTGTGTGTCTTAGGACATCAGTGTATCGTCACGAGTTGCAGGGTTTAATTTGGTTTTGTTTGTGTATGTTTTTTTTTTACTTCCAAAGATTTGGGAGCCATTGACTGCCATTATATGACTGACAGACTGCAATGACTTTGAGTTAAAAATCTTAATTTGTGTTCTACTGAAGAAACAAAGTCACCTACATCTTGGATGCCCTGGGGGTAAGCAGATAAACATCAAATTTTCATTTTTGGGTGAACTATCCATATAAGGAACTCAGGCTGCATCCTCTAACAGACACAATGGGGACTGCCGACAGCAGGACCCATGTCTGAAGTGCATGTAAAACAACTGCAATATCATTGGCCCACGTAGCCTGTGACGTTACATGTGGGCGCCCAGAAGTATAAGTGGACGCCTGGCGAATACATCACCAACTTTTGTTGTCTTCAGGAGCTGTTTGTTTGACAGTGCATATAAAGGCATTATGGAGAAAGACAAGTGAGCATTCTAGAAAGTGTGTGTCTCTGTGTCCAAGGTTTCTGACACTGAGTGTCTTGGTAAGGAGCATGCATGTTCAGTGTTTGAGGATCAGTGAAGACTCAGATTGTGAGGTTTGCAGTTTGAGCTTGCAGAAAAAGTTTGAGAAGGGTATGGAAGGTTATTTTGAAACCTCCCGCTGCAAGGTCAAGCACTCGGCTAGATCCAAATGCTTTTTCTCTTGTGTTGTCAGATCCCGTGGATAACACACTATTAGGTTCATCTAGTAAGAGTGAGGACATGGATGTGGTTGACGATGGCGATGGTGATAATAGTGTGAGCACTGAGTCCTCTCAACCTAACTCCAGCCCCGCATATGGGGAAATGCTGGGAGTAATGGCGCAAGCCACTAAGAGGCTTGATTTAGTCTGGCCACATGAAAAGCAGAAGCTTGCCTGTGGCAAATTAGATGAGTGCTTTCTGACCAGTTATGATCTCCCCTTCCCCAGGAGTCTCCCCTTTCTTTCCGGCCTCCACACAGAGTTAGTGAGATTGTGGGATAGACCATATTCAGCTCGGCTGCATCTTTCAGCATGCAGATTATGCTAATGTTGAGGGTGCAGCTGAGCGTGGATACGTGAAGATGCCCCCTGTATGTAACCATGGTTCCCCAAGAGGGAACAAGACGCTGCTTCCCCTCGCCATACAGGGCTTGCCTGTTTTCACGTCTCCTCCAAATAACCAAGTTGGCGATGTGTTCGGCAGGCAACCTCTTATACTTCCGAGTGCCCGCCTGTGACATAACAGACTATGTGGTCCATTGGGATTGGAGTTGTTTCACACATGCTTCAGACACCGAACCTGCTGGCGGCAATCCCCATAATTTCCACTAGAAGTTCACTGTGTCTTGTTCCCTCTCAGGGAACCTTGGTTACATGCGTAACTCAAGATGTTTGTAATAATTTAATGATTTTAATTCAAATATTTAACCTGATTAAGAAAATGTGGTTGGGCAGACAAAACCTGACAGTAAAATTATGAGTCAATTATTAAATAAGTTTTTCTTGTAGAGCCACAGAATATCAAAGTCATGCCATGACCCCCTACTGCGTGAATGTGTCCACTGATGATAATTAACTGTTATCAACCAATTGTTGCCATCCAATTTTAGAGGTAGGACTCCTAGAGGGTCACATTCAGGTTTAACCCTAATCAAACAAACCCTGTTGAAGCCAGCTGGACTTTATAGTAGATGTCCTTTTCTTTTCTTCATGATTTAACAATTATGTTTCAAAGGAGACTGAATGTCTGTGTTCAGGAGCTACTGTAAAAGTGTGTTATATCTTTAAGGCAGATTTATGATTAAAAATGCATGCATGCATGAATAAATGAATTAATTAATGAATTAATTAATTGATTGATTGATTGATTCTTAAAATTTCTTTAAAACACTCACTGTGCAGTAGTTACTTGAAGTGTAGCATTATTCAGAGTAGGTCTGTAGCTATCGATTATTTTAGTAATCGAGTATTCTACCGATTATTCTATCGATTAATCGAGTAATCGGACAAGTGATTTTTCTTTATTAAAGAGCAATACTAAATATACAAGAGAAAATAAGAATCTCTTAAAATAAGCAACTAATTTGTTTCCTTTTTAGAAAAAAAAATTATTGATGAAATTGCATACATTAATAACCGTGAAAACTAAACCCATTTAATGCATTTATTTGCCAAATTACATTTAAAATGCAAATATATATAATATGAAAAATAAATTAAATAAAGATATAAATAAAACTATACTTTAGAAAATAAATATAAATATACTTTTACTTTAGAAAAGGTAAACATTACAACCTAAAACTAAAGCATAAATCAATAAATATTAACATCAATTTAACATTAGTTTAAAAAATGTAAACAGTTCAAACTGTTCAAATAAAAATATTAATAATAATAATACCTAAACATTGTATTTATGTTGTGCAGCTTAACTTTCAAGTTTCAGCCTAACTAAAGCTCAAGCATGACATAAGCCTTTACTTCTTGGAAGGCTTTGTGGCATTTGTAAAAGGCAAACATCAGTGGACAGGAAGGTGACAGGGAACAAGAACAAGAGTCCGTACACAATTTCTAAACACATTTTTCTGCAACAAGAAATTATTTTATTTATATATATATATATATATATATAAATAATTTCTATAAATTATTATATAAGTAATTGAGTTACTAATGCTCAACATTTAACCTGGTAAAAAAAAAAAATATATATATATATATATATATATTTAGTGTTATCTGTGTTATATTTCATCTGCAACAGCAATGTGATCTTTTATAAACATTGTTTCATCGTTAACTTTTAAATGCATCATTATACAGAAAATATGAGCGGTTTTCGGCATGAAAGACCTGCAACTGGCAGATCAACGTGCTACTTCTTTTCTCTCCAATACAGTAGGAAGTTAAATAAATTAAAAGTGGAGTTAACTGTGACAAGATGATTAACAGGCCAGTTTACTATGACATGCTAAAGACGCAGTTGTGTGACGTGATAGTATGTCCCAAAGCTTGCCTACTCTTCTACTACACACTCAAAAGTCTGTACTTTTTCTTCACCAAAAGAGTACATACTTTAAGGGCGTAGTATAAGTAGGCACATTGGGATGCAGCATTAGTCTTTCCGAAAACATAGCTAACTTAGGGACATCATAACTAACAACCACTGACTTGCAGTCTAAAATATGTCCAGCGGTTATCGGGTTGTGCATCAGTAATAATGGTCAGTGGGGAAACAGAGTGTTCTGTGTGTAGTTACAGTAAATGGACTAAACAAAGCCTAGAGACAAATCATTTGCCTCGATTTTTTGTATTCGAGGTACTCGAGTGACTCAAGTTACTCAAAGAATCGTGTCAGCCCTAATTCAGAGTGTGTAGTGACATACAATTTGTCCATAGCATATTTGACAAACTCACTGGGCAAAACTTCCTTTCCCTGTAATATTAAAATAGTGTTAAAGGCAGGGTAGGTGATTTGGTTCAAAAACATTTTTGGTATGCTGGATGAAAGTCTTTTTTTTGTCATAGTAATGACTAAGAGGTCTAAATTTATTTATATGTATTTATATCGTCTGTGGAAGGCGTAGGACCATAAAATGTCCATCCAACCGAACATTATGCTGTTCTGCCTGCCTGTCAAAATATGTATTTGCCAGAAATAAATATTATAAATATACAACAATGGGAAAAAAAAAAAAAAGAATAATTTAATGAGATAGTCTGACAGCGTTGCATTCCAGCCTCCACCAATGCTGTCCATCGCTGTCTGAGTGCATTTATGTGTTTTGGAAGAGGCGTGGCTTTACAAATTTATTATGCAGGGAGGGTGGAGATCTTGCTTTCAAAGCTACCTTGCTATTGTTTCCAAAAATGATTACCCTACCTTTAAATGATTCAGCTTTGCAACTACATTATATATGAAGTGAAACCAGTAGTAATTTTATAGAATGAGCCAACTATTAACTGTTGTTCTGATGTTATTAGTAAGAATAATCACATTTTTTTTTTGGAACATTGTTCAACAAATTCTCAGTAAACTCAGCAGGTGTCATAAAGGTCACAGGTAATGATGTGCACTTTTAATTTGCCCAAGCTAAATGGGATGCTAAAATCTGATGCAATCATTAGTTCAGGTTCGTTTTGATTTGGATGTGACCGAAAGTAATGTCAGCGTGGGTGAGTTGATAAATCTGTAATTATTCTGTCCGTTGCCACCATTTTGATCCACTGATGCAGATTTACAGACTGACTGCAAGTACGAGAGATAAAAGGAAAACCAAGCAATCACAGTTGTGTTGAGACATTGACTCATCTTATGACTTTTCACCCATTGAAATCTGTTCCACCTTCACATTTAAACCATGCTATAGGATCTCAGTGAGCTCAAAAGAGTCAAAAGAAAGATGCCTCCATTTAAATCTTTACCCACTGGTTTTGCTGTTTTCTTTGTGTGTGTGTGTGTGCGTGTGCGTGTGCGTGTGCGTGTGTGTGTGTGTGTGTGTGTGCGTGTGCGTGTGCGTGTGCGTGTGTGTTTGCTCTACATATAAGAGTACATTAGTTGCTAAATGTAAAAGTGAAGGCTTAAAATAAGTGTAAACACAAATATAAACAGACTGGTGTAATATTTCTTACACGGTGGGAATGGTTTCTGTATTTCCTATGCGAGGACACAAACAGTTTGTGTGACCCCATTTCATGTAGCTGGTGAGCACAACCCCATTCTGCAAAATGTCAGAAAAACAGGCTAAAACATGTACATCAAGAGCCTCTCTGAAAATTCAGTGATCACATTTGACCTTTAGAAATGACAGAAATCTGGCAGTATCCATTCTCTTGCGTTCACTCTGAAATCAAACCTACAAGGCCAGTTTTATAGACGGTAGCAGCAAATGTGATTTTGTTGAATGCGGAACATTATAACCACCTCCAATCACTGGCCAGCGTAGCTGCCGTGCACCGGCAGGTAAATATCAGATCTGAGATCAGAGAATAGAAATGTGACTGTTTAACACCATCACTGATTTCTGTATTAAAAGAGTCACTGGATGTAGTTTTTACCGAGTATGGCCCAAGACACTGACAGCTAAATAGTGATCTTTCATAAGCTATCAGGCTTTTAAAGCTGCAGTCTCTTTGTCTCTCTTCAAAGTATTCAGTGATATTTTTCATCCACAGCATTTCATCATCTGATCACAGGAAGCGCTAAAACCCCTCAGAACCTCCATCAGGTGTGGCGTCTTTCTTCAACAGACAGTTTTTATAAAACAGTTAGTTACTGTGTTTAAACTTCTTAGAAAATAAAGCCAAAATACTTATTTATAAACAGATTAAAAAACATAGGAGGAATCAAAAGTTCCTTATCATTTGAGTAAATAAATAAATAAATAATCTGGAGGAAAAGATGCTGTAATTTTTAGAATAAAAAAAACTTCTGCAAAGATGACAAACAAAACAGAATCCCAGTAAAAGAGATGGCCACTTTATTAGGAGCATCTGTTCAGCTGCTCATATCTAATTAGCCAATCACATGGCAGCAACTCAGTGCATTTACGCATGTAGACATGGTCAAGACAATCTGCTGAAGTTCAAACCGAGCATCAGAATAGGGAAGAAAGGTGACTTAAGTGACTTTAAACGTGGCATGGTTGTTGATGCCAAACAGGCTGGTCTGAGTATTTCAGAAACTGCTGATACACTGGAATTTTCACGTACAACCATCACAAAGAATGATCTGAAAAAGAGAAAATGTCCAATGAGTGGCAGTTCTGTGGCTGAAAATGCCAGAAGACAATGACAAGACTGCTTCGAGCTGATAGAAAGTCAACGGTAACTCAAATAACCACTTGTTACAACCGAAGTATGCAGAAGAGCATCTCTGAACACACAACACTTCGAACTTTGAAGAAAATGGGCTACAACAGCAGAAAAACACACCGGGTACCACTCCTGTCAGCTATAGAAAAGGAAATACTGAGGCTACAGTTCACACAGGCTCACCAAAAACAGACAACAGACAATTGGAAAAAGGTCGCCTGCTCGATTGAGTCTCAATTTCTGCGGCAACAATGGGATGGTAGGGTCAGAATTTGGCGCAAACAACATGAAAATATGGGTCCATCCTGCCTTGTATCAATGGTTCACGCTGCTGCTGGTGGTGGCATAATGGTGTGGGGGATATTTTCTTGGGATACTTTGGGTCCCTTAGTACCAACTGAGCATCATTTAAACACCACAGCCTACCTGAGTTTTGTCCATGTCCATTTTGACCACAGTGTACACATCTTGTGATGGTTGCTTCCAGCAGGATAGCACACTATGTCACAACGCTCAAAGCATCTCAAACTGGTTTCTTGAACATGACAGTGAGTTCACCAAACACTAAAGATGGTCACCAGAGTTACCAGATCTCAGTCCAATAGAGCACCTTTTATATGTAGTAGAAATTCCCGTCAAGGATGGTCAGCCGACAAATCTGCAGTGAGGCTGTCATGTCAGTACGGGCCAAAATCTATGAGGAATGTTTCTGGCACTTTGTTGAATTGCTGCAAGGTGTGCCTAATAAATTAACCAGTGAGTGTATAGGCAAATGAACATATAAATATTAAATAGACCATATTTTAATTGAAAATATGCCATACACTATAACACTATAAACTCACCATAAATTCACCATTAATTCAAACATGATTTCACTTAGTCAGCGTGTAGGTTTTAGTGCATATCAAAAAAGTCTGAAAGGTACATTTATCTCATGATACAGCTCATAATGAGCCCATGAATTGCAATAAGTATTAAATTAAAAAATAATAATAATGCTATAACAACATGCCCTATGTGCCAATGCTTGTGGGATCATCTTACCCCAAGGACCTAATTTTATCTTTCCATTTCAAAATACAAACAATATATCTTTACTCCACAGCTCTAAAAACATGTGTCTACAAACCCCCCCTCATTAACAAATAAACACAAAAAGCTCTAATATTCAGCATAATACAATGTTGCATATCGCTATTATCCAGAGACACAAAATTAGATCAGTTACCCTCAAAACATTTTCGATTACAGATGTTGATATTAGATGAAATGACAAACTTTTGAAAATAGGCTAATTTTCCAACTCCCCTAGAGTTAAACAGTTGAGTTTTCGATCCATTCAGCCGATCCCCAGGTCTTGGTTCCACTTTTAGTATAGCTTAGCATAGATCATTGAATCTGATTAGACCGTTAGCATCTTGCTCAAAAATGAACTTGACTTTTCTGTAGTTACATAGTGTACTAAGACCGACGGAAAATGAAAAGTTGCAATTTTCTAGGCTGATATGGCTAGGAACTATACTTTAATTCCAGCATAATAATCAAGGAAATTTAGTGCCGTACCATGGGTGCAGCAGGCTCAATGATATTACGCAGCGCCTGAAAATAGTCTCCCTGTGCAAGCAGGTGGTCACGTTGGTTATGTTGACGGAAGTTAGCCTATTTTCATATCGTTTTTTTTTTTTTTGTGGAGTGTTCCTTTAAAAAGAGCATATTCATGTATCAAATGTGTTGAGATGTGATTTTCTTTGACCTGTCAACTCTGATTCAATAGCAAACCAGCATGTTATGTCTTAAAAAAAAAAAAAAAAAACATACATTTTAACCAATAGACTGAAGCATTTTGAGAAAGAAGACTATTTCAGTTCAATGAAGTTTAAAATCCCAGCCCAAACCAGAAGGACCCAGTGCGGACACAGCAGAGCGTGAAGTATTCTCAGTTGCTGCAATATGTCAGACCTCCAACTACAGGCCGCGTGTTGAATAACTCTGGGAAATGATCGATAGGTCTTAAAGCTGCTGCCCGTAGCTACATGTAGATGCTACTTACATCCAGCGCAGTGAAAGCAACACTGAAAGTGGTAATGGATGGACGGGTAGTATATAAAGTATAAAAAATAGCCATTTGTCCCAGAGGGAGTGCATATCCAGCTCTCCTTCAAGAGCAATGGAGAAGTGACAAATTGCCGCCCATAGGAATGTAGTTCATTCTGGGACTGGAGGCATCCGTCGGGCACCTGAAGCAGTGAGACAGGTCTATAAAATATAATACCTGGTGATTTGAGCACTGACAAGGGTGAGATCAAAAGAAAAACTAAAAACATGAGGAAATGTGAAAGAGGATAAAAAGTGAGTAATACATAATGCATAGCCATCAAACTATAAAAATTATTTCTCCTCTTGTCATTTTATGGTGCCTTGAGAGTTTTTTTTTTTTTTTTTTTTTTTTTTAATGTAAATTGTAAATTTGATTTAATGTAAATGAGCACATGTAACTCAACCAATGTTCAGCAGTTACAACTATACTGGTGCAAGGCATTAGAAGTGTCCAACGTGATCTTACAAGTATCCATATGTATTTTTACATAAAGTGTAGTTCTATGACGTACATTTACTTACATGTACATAGACACTGAAACATAAAATATTGACAGCATGTAAAATGTAAAACGTTTAGAGATATCTTTAGAAACATCTAAATGTGTACAAATCCATATTTAAGAATAATGAAATCATTATATTAATATTTTGATTCTATTTTTATTTATTTATTTATTTATTTATTTATTTATTTTAGAATAGGCATATGCTGTAACTCACAATAAAACCTTAAATTACACAAAAACTAAACTTTGCAATTGTACATTGTATTTGTATGCAGTAACACAAATATTCAGAATCAATATAATCCAATTATAATATTGTGATTATTCTTGTACATCATAATGTTTTCATTTTAGAAGTTGTTAATACTTCCACTTGTACATTTCAGCATCTATTTAAACAAATGTTTATTCTGTACCTGTAAATGATATGTCCTAATACCCACATACAAACAAGGTGAAGTGTCATACATATTTCTGAGACAACTTTATTCTGAATTTCATTGAAATTATTATAAGCAGTTTTTATTGAATTGCCGAAGTTGTTTAAAACAACTAGTTTTTTAAACAACTTTTTTTTTCTTTTTTTTTTCCTGCCTTGAAAACCAAATGTGCTCCCTCAAAAAAATGCATGATGTCACTATGATGCACGTTAAGACAATATAAATGTTCCCCAAGGTGCTTCTGTGGAATGGCTGCCATTTTCTGAGCAAATGGAGCCTTTTCTCTGGCTGTGTACTTTGGTTTGCTGTGCCTCAGGTCAGTGACCTTTTGCTAGAAAAAGAGTGCATGTTAAGCATGCTAATCAATCCTCAAAAACATCTCAGGAGCAAGAAATGAAACCCTGCTTCTCATCGTCAAAGATGATGTTGTTGTATTTTACAAAACAGTTCGACAGTTATTCAATACATGCATACCTAATATCCATATGCCACCTGACCAATAAAATTTGTGGATCAGAACTAAGTGTTGTATCATCTTTATTATAAACCATCTAAAATCTAAATCAGTAATCCACATGGATTAGCCGTTTGACTAATGAATTATATTAGTGTGCTTTCACAGTTAGTTTAATTGGTCCAACCCGAGTTTCATTACTCCTTTCCTTGTTTTCACACTTTATTTTTTTGATTCCGAGCTGCAGTACATTTGCATTATCAAAACGGCAACTATTTGCCCCGTTGCTTGATACAGCAATGATGCAGGAGAAAACAGCGACATGCATGGTGTGGCACACTTCAGTTTTATACTCTGATTTTGTTTTGAATTGTAAATGGACGCATGAGCCATACCCAAGATTTCTTTGTTTACTCCATAGCCTATATTTGATATGCCCTTTTCTAAGGCTTCTGAATGATCAAAACTGCTAAAAAACCATTCTACTGCATGCCTGTTGTCATCTGATTGATACTTTAGCGAAAGCAAGTAAAAGGCCTTTTAGTATAATTGCAAAAACTTCCACATTTAGGTTGTAATTCACATGTCTTTTTGCTGTAAATTCTTTGCCAATTTGTATAAAATAAGCAAAAGAATAATCTTTGTATTGTTAGAAATATTTTAAGATGAAGACTTTCTGAAGTGAAGCAACATAGGTTTATGTGATTATACATTTATTTAATTTTTTTAAAGAAGAATTAAAATGTGAGTATCAAATATGATACAACACGCTTTCTGTTTATACCTTTCATTACTGTATTGCATTGCATTGCATTATATGTTTTGCCCCCTACAACAAAAGGTTTGCTGGTAAAACTAAGAATTTAAATAAGACGTTATTGAGAGATATAAAGTGACAAGTAAAATTTCTATGCATTTTAAGTAGTCTGCTATACTGTTATAAACATCTCATTGATGTCATTATCTGTTTCATTTCAGAAAATTAGATTTGGTAACACTTTGGGTTAGGGAAGACATACTGTATTTACTATTAACTAAGAGCTTCTCTTAATAAACTAAAGTAAAGTAGTTGTTGTAGTAGTTACGTTTAGGTGTGGGGTCGGATTAAGGGATCTAGAATATTGTCATGCAGAAGAAAGCATTAATATTTGCGTCATAAGTATTAATAAACAGCCAGTATGCTAGTAATATGCATGCTAATAAGCAACTAGTTAATAGTGAATAGTGTTCCCTAATCTAAAGTGTTAATCTAAAGGCATGGTAATGTTTGAAAACTCTGACGTCAAACAAACTGGGGTGCGCACCAAGCACATTTTCGCTATTGTGAAAGCACCCTTACATTGAAAAAAACAAAACAAAACAAAAAGTTATGATTTACACTTGTTTAGTGGTATTCATTTAGCAGATTGTTTTTTATTATTATTAATAACACTGCAATTGTTTATCTGTCTCTTTTACAATATTGTCACTGTTGCAACACTGCATCATGCACAAGAATACCGCTCAACCATGGTAAAATCACTGTAATGCACAGCATTTTGTGGCTTATTGCCTTATTTACTGGCACAGGATACAGGCCGGTGGAATTTATTTCTCAAGCGTTTCCACAACATATGCCATTCTAGACATACTACAGAAACAATCCCGCCTGGAGCAGCAATCTACACTTTTAGCTAATCAATACATTGCAGCTTATGCGATCCCAGATGATGGTAGTTATATGGTTCTTTCCGTGTAGTTTCTCCCTCTTTTACTCGTACTGCAAATTCATGGCTCTCTCAGTTCTGAGAGCTGCACTGCACTGGTTTCTTTCTTCCTCTGAGGCAATACCTACCCTTTCCTCCATCATTTCGCAGCCTCCTCCTTCGCACTCGCACTCCTTCGCTCTTTTTCTTGGTCCTTTGAGACCGTGCCTCTCTCTGGCCCTGTGAAAAGCAGCCATTATAGTTGGATGCGTGGCCGTCTGAGTTGGCACTCCTCAGCGCCCACCTGCACAGGAAGCCTAACACAAAGACCATGACAGCTGAGCGCTCTATCCCCCCTCACTCCCACCCCACCCCCCACTGGCCTCCTCTGCATCGGCCCTCGTGTCAACCAGCTCTTTGTCTCCGCATCTGATAACATCAAACATGATCGAAATAAAACTCCTGTTTCCACATGCTGCCTGAGAATCGGTGCCAATCAGCCTCCGAAATGACCGTCTCACTCCCCCACACGCTCTCTCTCTTTTCTCGTTAACAGTTCCAGGTCTTTGGTGCGAGCTTAACACCTCTCCTTCACCTCGTGAATGCTGCTCACATAATGCTTTGCTTATTTAAGACTTCATTAACAGCCGAGGTGCATGCAGTAAGCAACGGCAGATCCGGCCAGTTATTCAAATCACATCACTCAGTATCTGTGAGTTTCTCTGCAGCGCCGATCGTACACCAATCGTTTGAGCACGGCTTGATTTCCTGGTCACCTCTCTTGCTGCTAGGATGTATGATGTGAACAATATCTGTATGCATTGAATACCCCGATGGCCTGCTACATTTGCTGTAATGTGAAGCACACTACCAGAGCACACTGTGCTGGGTAATGACCTTCCACAATGAATTTCCATAGTGACAAATGAATTGGAAATAATATCAGACATGATTATGACGTCACTTTTTTTATTCATTTATTCATGTAGAAAGTCATTTTCACATAAATATATGTGAAAATCATGTGCGTGCTTTCAAATGGGGCAGCGTTTACTACATAGAGCCATAGTTCACTGACGATATCATCGATATTATACATCGATATTATCAAATCGTGCTGCGATAGTATACAATATGCAGTAAGTTGTAAGTTTATTAAAATATGCAGTATACAAACAGGGCACACTGAGATACTGTATCCCACAATTCTGTGCACTCGAGGTGATCTTCCAATTTGATAAATGAACCCAAAGCAATATTAACCATTTTAAATTATTGCCACTTTATTGATTGTACTGCCAACAGTTATGACAAGACATTTTTACACAAAATTGGATTAAAATGGGAAAATAAACACATCTATTTCTGCAGTGATAATTCAACAAATTAATAAGCACCATTATGACATCTATGCGAAACTACTGTTGGAAACACTGCAAATTGCATAGTGCATTACATATTAATTTTAAGTCAATCTAGTGCTCTTCTCTGTGCTGCAGGGTTGGTTCCAATTTCAATAATTTCATTTGCATTTCCACATAGATTTGTCAAATATTTTTAGTTTTCTTATTTAAATCATCCCCATTCGCACTCTGCTGAATAGTAGCACATTGGCATCAGGTATTGAAATTTGGAAAAGATTGGTGTCCTTTAAATTTTTGCTACCCAAGCTCTTTTCCGTGGCGATACATTGTGTAACCCTACAATAGTTTCAGTCGTATTGTGTTGTAAAGATTAAATTCACGTCGAACTATGTTGTTTGCCCTGCTCTTCAACTAGTGCTATTGAAATTACCCATCCATGTTCCTGTCAGCCCAATCTCACTCAAGGGCTCTTCAACCCCCTCACCTGCACAAGACAAGACTATTCTCTGCTGTTACAGCCATTGCCTTTGATTTCAAAATATTCGTAAGCACGATGAGCTGCTTGTTTCCTCTGAACATCTTGCAGCCTGGCGAAAATAATTAGAGATGGAAAAAAGGAAAAACTGAGGGACAGAAGAGAGTTTTTCCTTCCGCTCTCGCCAAATCAAAACCAATCCAATTTATTGAGCTGTGGGTGTGTTTGGTGCACATGGTACACTAAATTGTGGCTCGGAGAGAAGCTCTCATATGCAGTGACATGGGGAGCGTATACCATCTGGAGCATTAGGCGTTAAGGAACATTGCCACTGGAGTGCACAGCGACGGACAGTTGCTTTCATAGCGTGCAGGCATCACTCAGCCTGACACGACTGCCTTATCTGTAAAATGGGATGAAAAATGCACTGTCTGAGCATGGTTAAATCCCAGATGGGAGGAACATTCATGTTAAAGAGTGAAGAAAAAAAAAAAAAAACGCCTAGCACTCAGCTTGTTTGGAAAAAAAAAAAGAAAGAAATCTTTAACCTTCACTCCTGCAGAGTTGCAGAGGATTTTGAGCTTCAGAGAACACAAACGGTTTCATTTAAATATATGGATTGTTTCAGAGCAGTAGGCTTAGCGACAACCTTTCAGACTAAATAATGTGGCAGAACAAAAGTGGATGACAATTGCTAAAACTAGATTTGTTGTTTCCCTTCCATAATGTGCTGGGGGTGGGGGGGTTGTGTGGCAAACTTAATGTAAAATATGGGGGCATTCTTCATCACAGCGTGTCAAACTGCTCAGAGATAAATGTGCTTATGCAATCTTTCCTAGACTGTACTGTTCCATGGAGTTACATGAATGCTAGTCTCACAGGGCCAGACGTTTGACAATCAGCAAAGGGTCCACATTCCACCTTATTCTGGCCAAGAGCCACCCACTTAGACAGGAGAAAGGCACCTGAACAACATATTTTTTATCATTATGGATTTTCTCTCTCTCTCTCTCACTCTCTCTCTCTCTCTCTCTCTTTCTCTCTCTCTCTCTCTCTTCTGAAATGCTAATGGATGGTTGAATGGATGGATACAATATTAAAAGTAAAGTTCTTTATTGGCATCTGTGGAACTTTTCAGGGTGAAAAAAGGCTCTTTAGAACTCAGCAAAATGTTCTTCTGGGAACTTAAATGGCTTTTCTATGGCATCACTGTAAATCTCCCACCCCTCCACCCCTGAAACTTTAATTTTAAAGAGTGTAGAGGCTGCTTTGATTATTTATTTATTTTTTAATAAATGAATAAAATAAAGCGTTCTTCTGATTTGTTTGTAAGCACATCTGACTATATTTTTCATACGAGTGTCTTCACTGTAGTTTACCTCATTAAATTTGTTTACATAATAAGGAGCTGATAGCACCAATCTGACAAATGAAAGTGCCCGTTGTAGCCACATGGCATTATGACTACTAAAAGTTGTGTAGCAGCTTTTACCGGTTTTGTGTGCAACATACATCAGACGGTCAGGGAACGGGCTGTGGGCGGTTTGTGGGCACGCCATGTGACTTGGTGAATGTTATTAGCATACTGTGCTGCTTTCCACTGAAAGAAGTGATGCAACTTGCAGATGAAAGCCGCAGTCCTACCCAGACACGATTGTTCTCTGGAGGGTTCCCCGACTCCAACAAACGAGTAAAGACTTTATTAGCCACAACCAGCTCCGGTGCCGAAAGAACATCTGTTTGCTAACTGGCGGCATTGTTAGCCAGTCGTCTTTGTATGCCGCACTGCCAACACGCTCCCCCGTCTGCTAATAGAATCCTCATTAGGCAGCAGGTTCTTGATGGGGAACAGTGCAGCTATGCAGTACCTGCTCTCCCATCGGTGTCTATTAAATGGTGTCCCAGAGCCACGGACCACCAAAATTATTTCACCTTGACTACGTTGGGATGCAAAGGGAACATCATATTGACCTCACCGCTGAGAGTTTTGTCATCTTGCCTCTACATACCCCACTATCGATTCCCTTCTTTTATGTATTAGGTCACACGCTTGCTCAGACCTAAAGATAATAGGCTCTGACCAGAAACAACACTTGCTCGGGCTGCTGCTCGGGCTTAGCGAGAAGGTCAAAGCTGTTGTTTTTCAGTTTAGTCCAGAGTGGGGATTCACTGGAGCGTTCAGAACGCACCTCTATAATTTGATGAGAGCCACTGCAAAGTCCATTTCTCTGTGTCAAAACCGATAAAGTTTCGATGTAAACTGAGCAAAGGGGGCACGTAACGAGGCTGCTTTGAATGCATGATCTCCGTAACACTTCATCAGCAGCATATGAAGCCGTTAAGCTGGAGACTGTGGAAAAAAAACTGTTTGGGCAGACGTGTCAGGAGGTCAAGTGGACCTCTGAAAGCCAATTAGGTCCTTACATAATGAAGCTGATAATCAGTAACTCAGTTTCGCCGCTTCCCTGCGTGGACGGGCCTGTAGGAGAATGATGTGGCAGCAGCAGGGCTCTTTCATCCATCAGCCTCATGGGAGGCTGAATGTTTGGTTTATACAGAGGAAGCACACCTGCCCACACCTTAATGTAGTCCAACCGCAGATGTGTTGGATATAATGCATTTCCTGTTCAGTCTATTCTGTGTGCACATTGCTGAGTAGATTATTTGCAAATTGTAGTCCATTACTGATTACAAATTGCATGACAAAAACAGACTACTTTTTGATTACTTGAGACCTAACTCGTTTATCACATTGAATTAAATATGATAATCGTATACTATATTGTTATAAAAACACAAAGAGAAAGAAAATATATTCAATTCGTTCTTATTTACAACATTAAGTGCATTAAACATTGCATTACCTCAAGGCTTCCTAGACTGGAGTTTGTAAAGAAATTTCAGGGGGTTCATGAATGTAATGAAAAGCTAATAAATAATGAAATCATAAAAAAATATCAAATCATTTTAACATAACAGCAGTCAAAATAAAACACATACTAAAATGGATTAAATATTTTATTTGTTTTCCTGCATGTCATGTAAACATGCAAATGTTATATCATAACTTACTATGATATACATAATAATACATGGTTATATAACCCACTCAGTGATAATGCAAATCAAAATTTAAGTGTTCATTATAGATGATGCAAAGAAATAGTGAGAAAAAACTTCTTAAAACTGAAATTATCACCATGTGACTACTGGTCTTTGAGAATGTCAAATTTTGCATTTCTGTAATCCACAGTAGTAGCAAGCATGTGGTGAGATGAAAAACAATAATGGCTATGGTAAGTATGATACAGCTTCTAGTAGGAACTCATGGTACTGGCAAAACCCCCCTCTTCTGTCATTTTATTTACTTCAATTCTATTTACTAATTTATATAGTAAAAATTATAAAAAATTATTTATTTATGATGATTTTGTTTCAGTGGTTTGTTTACATGTCAAGTATATAATTGTTTATATATTTTTTTTTCTAATACGAACATTTAAAAAAATAATAATAAAATAAAATAAAAACGTAACAATCAAATTACAAGTACTTAATCTGATTACATAATCCTGATTACATGTCAGTTACTAACCAGCACAGTCTGGTGGACAGACAGATAGAGTTGCATAATTATTATATGAATTTATTATGAACTTCTATAAGTAATATATGACAGCAGCTCTGATTTCAACTGCACAGAACTAAAGCTTACCTAAACTTTAAACACTATTCTTTTGCTGGTTTGCAACCATAGATACTGTATCTGCTTTATTGTGGATGCACACTGTGGTCTTCAGGTTCAGATGACTGTATTATCACTTCCTCTCCCTTGATCCCAGTTTTGATAATGGTGCAGTTATTTGCATCAGTCTCACATGTTCCTGAAGTCCTCTTGACAACCTGAAGTTTGACTGCAGTTTCTCTGCAGAAATCTGACGTACAAAAGCAAAACACACTGAATTCCCAGAACCAGAGAGTGACATTGGAATTTTATTATTATTATTATTTATTTTTTTCTTATTTGGCCAGTTGCCACAGCTGTAGCCCTAACACACAAACTACATAACACCCCAAATGTGACATAATATCCGGAGGTAGCAAAGCTGTCACAGTACATTTGCTTTCTGATGCAAAAATAAATAAATAAGTAAAAGTGAATATTTGACTGAAGCAGTCGATGCTCTAGATTCTCTCTAAATCTGTAATCTGTAATTTAGGCTCTTTAAACATCAGTATAGTCAGTGGTTACCATCACACTAATTATGTCTCAATACTTTGACACAACTTGAAGTACCTGTCATCAGAAAACATTCATGATTGATGACAACTACTGAATTTGTTTTAATTACAGATGTGTTCAGCGTGGCAGTGCACATTAAAGACATTCACATCATTTGATTTGAAAAAGAAAAAGAAAAATAATAATAATAATAAATGAATAAATGAAAAAAAGCGCATCTTTCTATTCTGGATGGACAGATCAGCCAAAAGGAATTCCTCCCAGCACACTGAGCACCCTATCATGGAAATCAGATGAGCTCATGGCCTGAGAGACCTTTGCACGCTTTATTAGCCCATGAGCTTCATGAACATTATGTGTAAAAGCATTTCTGCCTGAGGGCATTTAGTCCCTGTTACATGTTTGATTTATTGCCTTATTTTATTCAGTCAGTCAGTGTATTGCATACAGAAGTCCAGGCGTTATAGTGGTTCTCTCCGAGCCCTGAAATCTGGGGAAGTTATTTTTGGCGCCAGCTTGACTGCTAAAACTGCTGCAAAATGTAAGAGCTTGACATATGACCACTTCAGGGTAGTGAAACTGGATTTTAGAGCTGAATATTCCTTTTGTCTCTCACTCTCTCCTCCTCGCCCAGTAGTCGAGCTAGAATACCTCTATATGTTAAAAAATTACAAATGTGTAGACTTTAGATTAAAGAGGAAACAAACGTAAGGAATGTCATTGCATTTAATGCTCATAATGCATTTACAGAGTTCACCGTTGCTCATTGCGTTAGTTATTTAGAAAATCTGCATAATTTTGCTAAGCTTATGAACATTATGGATATGAATGTAAAACTGCACAGCTTGTTGAAGAGAGTAAATGATCAGACTTGGATTTTTACCATGCGGATGAGGAAAAACTTACGTTGAGGGAGTGACTTTGAACCATATCTGAGGAACAGAATATTAGAGAGAATGAGAGGTAGGCTCTATAATTTTGTGGCCAAAGCAAGTCACCACATAGCAACTTAAGTAACCAACCTGAACCTAGCAACTGCATATTAATGTGCTGAAAACCACTGAGAACAACTTAGCAACTTCATATCAACAGTTCCACAACACACTGTTGCAGTGAGTGGTCCGTGGGCAAACACTATGAACACTTTGTTAAAAAATAAATAAATAAATAAATAAATAAATAAATAAATAAATAAATAAAATAAAGACATTAAAATTGCTTCATTCTGGTCGACTTGATTTTTAAACACTCTTTGGAGTAATTGGAACCTTTACAAGAGCACCACCACAGCTGTGCACACTAAACTATTTGGTAACTTCACTTGTTTATCAGTAAATTACAGAGAAAGACCTTTTTATGGCTAATTTATTTATTAAATAAAATCCAGATGGGGCTTTTAACACAAGTGAAATCTGTTGCACTGTTTGTGTGGTGGAATAATCAAAGGCTAATAAGTATAGTAAAATACCACTGTAAAATAATACAACACAACAAAACATATGATACATACTGCATTTTTTTGTGTATGTATATATGTATATATACACAACAAAATACAGCATGTGAGACATAAAACACAATATACAGCATAAAAGATTTCAAATTTCACTTGTGTTAAAAGTCCCATCAATATTTTATTTTTATAAATACACTAACCATAAAGATGGTCATTCTCTATAATTTGTGTGGGGGTCTATGTGTATGTATGTATGTATGTATGTGTATGTGTATGTGTATATACACAGTACATATATACAGACGCGCACACATGCACATGCACGCACACACGCACACGTACATAATTATCGTTGTTTATTTATTTATGGCAGCGGCTATTTGCACTAAGTGTAAATGGCAATTAGATACTATTTACACTACGTAAGCGAAAATAGCATATTTTCTTAGCGATACACTAAGTGCAAATAGCGATGGATACTATTTACATGTTAAAATAGCAGAATTTTCTGCTGTTTATACTACTTACTGCAAATAGTGGCAATTATCTGCACCTCAATATTGTAGTACATTATAAAAGAGTATGCAATAATAACAACATATTGAGTGTAAATTCATTATATTTCAAATTATTAAATGGATGCCACCTTATTAGGACAATAAAGCCCTCCCTACACCTCCCCAACCCTACCCGATACTTTATTTTCAACTTTTTGATTGTTGTCTTTAATTTTATTGAAAATGAATGCCTTTCCAGTGTGACAAAAGTTTTGAAAAGGGACAAAAAAAAGTTTGGTAAAAGCCGGAATCGAACTTGGGTCGATCGCGTCAAAAGACTCCGGCTCCCACATTACCATCTGCCCCACTGGAGCTGATTAGTATGCAGATGTTATAGTGTTGACTACCGTAATCACACGTTGGTGGGCGGAATTAGCGTAAATAGCCTCTGCCAACAAGGTGGGCTATATGCACTTAGCGTAATTAGACACTCTCATTATGAATAATAATAATAATAATAAATAAACAAAGAAATCTATCCATTGACGTGATTGGTCATTAAAATTCGTGACGTAGCAAAAAAAAGGGCTGTTTCAAACCGAATTTCAGGGACAGCCTTTGGGAAACTACAGTTTTAAGGAGAAAATACTCAGCAATGGTGTTGATTAATGGATTAGCACGGTTTGGTTTGTCTAGAAGCATATTAAAAACTCCACACAGACAAATAAACAACATAAAAAAACGTGATTTTCACTACAGGTGGACTTTAAAAGATAAGCACCTAGGCATATGGTACAAAAATAGCAGCAATATTGTCTCAGAAATCAGCCCTCTTTTGACTCTTACCAGATTGCATTGTCTTTCTGATGCATGGGGGTCCTGCTCCGAGGCTCAGGGGCCAAGTTTCCACTCACTGCCGGACCCACATGCTACAAGTCAGGGGGTCAGAGTTCCTCAGAGGTCCTTCAGATTCGTGTCCCTGTGCCATATGCCTCGTAGAAAGAATACATATGGTTTGTCAGGGGCCTTAGGCACTCAATGGCCACAGGAGGTTTACATCGCCGATGGTAGGTAGTATTGATAATAATTGGTAAAACGGTAACAGCAGTTCCTAATCCAATTTTTCACTACCACCACACAATACCTTTGCCATTTTTCAAGAGTGCTACCAATGATGCATTTGAACAAAGGCAGACGATCTGTAGCAATAACTAGAATGAGTGCAAAACAACTTGGTTATGGCCTGGAGTCGCCCATAATGAAATACCGTGACTCACCAAAGACATTCAGATGCCTGAGTGTGTGCGCTGAAAGGAATGCAAAATCAATTTTGGCATTTGGGGCATTTTTTTTTTCAGCCCACAAGCAGCCTTGGCCTGTCAAGAGCTGGCTCACAGGACTGTGACTCGCCGGAAAGAATTCAAATAGCGTTTCCTTCAGTGAACTGCCACAGTCCCTGGCAAAGAAAAATAATTGTATTGCGCTCCATTTTATACTTCTAACACAGTCTGCGCTAGAAGAGTAAAATGGATGGGAATAGTATATTCATGTGATCTGAACTGTGACTTCTTGTCAGGAGTTCTAACACTGTTTATCTGCAGTAGAACTCATTTATCTGCAATAGAAATGTAATTCTGTTTCATTAGTGCACCATAATTCTCTTTTGTTCCCTAATGTCTCACGCTTAGTTTCCACCAGAAATAAATTCTTGTCATGCACCAAACACCAAACACACGGGTAATACAATAAACATAGGCTGTGTACAGAGTTCTACATATTACATATTTTACTACTACTACTACTACTACTACTACTACTACTACTATTAAAAAAAAAGAAAAAACAATAGTGTGTAAAAAGGCATGCAATGTTTTAATAAAAATAATAATAATCCTAACAGTGGTCTGCAAGCAAGGGGGTTAATTCCCATCTTTTTCATTCATTTTCATTTTTGTTTATTTTATTTCATCAGAATATATGAATGAATAATAAGGTCATTCTTGGTCAAGTTTAGCACAAAATAACATACTTCATGACAGGCACTGATCTAACATTACTTATTTCAATTGTATATAAATAAATATATTAAAATCCACTCTGTTCCCATTCATCAAACACCAACAAAAGGCACAAAAATGTCTGTACTATGTTGACAAATTAGAGAGAGAGAGAGAGAGAGAGAGAGAGAGAGAAAATGAGAAGATATGCAGGTCATATTGTATTAAAAAACAAAAAATCATTAAGTTAATTGTTGCTTAAGATTAGCCCCGTTTATAAACACAGAATGGCCTTTCTGGGGTAAATGTAATGATATGTGACATGGTTTACAAGCTGTTTTATTGCCTTCTTTCCATGGTTGAAACATGATTACATGAGACATGATTCATATCAGTAAGTTTTCTGTTTCTTTCAACATGTCATGCCATCGGATGCAAAATTCACTTTTACATGTTGTTTGAACATAAATGTGTGTTGGCAGTGTGTGTACACATCTACCCTATAATGATAAAAATCCACCCAGTGGTGTTTTTTTAATCCCTATAAATCGCATCCCCTTTTTCAAATCAAGCTATTCTCAGCTTCTTGGCTGTGTGATGTCACACAGACCAAGGCTGCTCCCGCAGTAGTTGATTGACACTGCTGTCTTACCTTAGACCCGCCCTGTGTGAACCGTAAACTGTCCGACTGCCATTGTTTCGAAGCCAGAGCAGAATGTCTCCTAAACGATTGAGGTATATTGTTGTTGGATGGAATAATGAACATAGCAGTCATCATTTACTCCCAACATCTGAGCTGCTGAAGGCAAAGTGGATTACTTTAGTTTTTAAAAGGAATGTGCCTCCCAATTTACCTAAATGCGTGTATGTTCACACTAATCATTCGTGATCCAGCTTCACCTACAGCAGTATACGGTTCTTTTATGAATCTTTGCAAATCGCCTTTCCTAATAATGTGCTAGTTGGCAGGTTCCACGGCTAAATGCGGCAAAAGTTTACAGTCTCTCAGAGCATGGCCATCACTGCTTGGAAGAGAGAGGCAGGGTGAGCAGAGCTCATTAGCATTTAAAGAGCCATGCAACAAAATGGGTTGCTGTGAGCAGAGCTGTTTTTTGTAAGGTAAAAAGGATGTTTTTAACACTACCATTGAGAAATTTTAACCAAAGCATGTTATAGACTTTTCATTAAGACCGTAAAGAATCATATCAACTTGTGGAAAATGGGCATCCGATGACCCCTTTAAACAGCATCAAAACCACATTTGCTATTTGAAGTTTATTTGAAATTTGTAATTGTTTTACATCAATAAGGACCAAACGTATTGCAATTATGTTGTGTAGTTCTGTTTTGCTCATGCATTGACAGACAACAAAATAGACAAAAAAATTAAAGATTCTTAGCGCTTACCTGTTATCCACATTGTGGGCATGAAATAGATACTGACACACTCAAAACACTTCACTGGAGAAGTGCTTATTAAACATCACTGCTTTGGTCAGTGATTTTGACCCTCCAAAGCTGTTTTTGCATAAATAAAAAATTTACTCACCACTGAAGTGCTAAACTCTACATATATCAGTGCGAACAAAGAGCAAAAGCATTACCAGAGGGTGGTTAGAAGATTTCAGCGGCATGAGAGGGACGTCTGACAGATGTACACGCACTCTTCTTACAGAAAGTAATCTCTCTGAGAGGAGCCGAGATGGAGGTACCAATCTCATCTTTGCAGTTCACTTTCAATCTTTAATGTGTGTGAATGAGTGAAAACAGAGGGGCTATTTTCAGTTGCATGTTTACTGAGAGTGTCTGTTCGCATTAGCCAGAGCATGTGCGCTGTCCGCCTGCAGGGCTTGTTATCGCAGTAGCCGGGGTCCGGTAAGTGGGCTGGGATGGATCCGTTTGTGCTCCAGATGGACACCATGGTAACAGCGACTCATAAGGGGGACGATGTTTGCGCCCTCAAGTCAAACATTTACCTGGCACTGCCTGTCCAGACATCACTGTAAAGTCAACATTGATGCCCACATTCCCAGATTATGCACACAAAATGCCACTTCTTCTATTTTTAGCCCATGCTTCCAGGAAAAGGGGAGCTTGACAGCTGTTTTGCATGACGTTCAGGGGCTGTTTGGGCTTCTGTTATTTCCTAGAAACACAGAAATGTGTTGCTTTCTGTTGTGACGGAGGAAATGTTACGCATGCTCTGCATGAGGCACCTAATGAGGAAGAACAGTCAGAGAAGAGGAGGATTGTGAGGAGGAACATAGAGGGCAAGAGAGAGAGAGAGAGAGAGGAGCGAGAGGGGGCACGTATCACAGTAATTGCCCAAAGGTATTTCATTGCATTTTCACAGCGTGTAAGTGGGCGCAGATCAGCCTCAAAAAGTGTTTGACATATGATGTGTGTGTTTCTGCGTGTGTGTGAATTTAAGCTATTTTTCAAATATCCGCATTGTGTGGGATACACCTGCAAAGTCTTTATGCAGTATATAAGCTAATGCTTTGGGGGAAAAAAAAAAAAGATTTTGGCTTACTTTATTATATATATAGCTTATATATACATACCTGCTGGTCGGTAAAATTATCTAGTTCAATTTATAATAATGGCATACGGTTTCTTGCACAAACAACTGTCATATTTTTGCACTCATAGACCAGAGTACAAGAGTGTATTTTTCCTATCATGTCTGAACCAACCAGCTATGAGGTGAATTACTAACATTTTATTTGAATCAAAGTATCTGAAAATCAGACCAAAAGACAAAAGGGAACCAGACTGTGTACTTAACAGCTTTAATGAGGTGAAAGAACCCCACAAAGCATTGCGAATGACATAATCATAACATTCACCATCATTTTATATTTATATGACAATTTTTCACCTGGGGCTCAAGGTTTGTATGTTTTTTAGCATGGCCCAGTTTGCACTGCTAGTAGATTTTGTAACCAGTATGAGGACAAAAAGCATTTTTCTCCATTTATAGTCATTCAGTACTAGTTGTGTATTCTGTATCAAAAAAAGAAAAAAAAAAACGATGGGTGGTATTTTAAAACTGTGAAATATTCTAATCTTTTTTTTTCGTTTTTTTTTTTTTTTTTTTCATTTCATTTTTTTATGTATTCATTATATATTAAAACATAGACTATATAAAAAAAAAAAAAGATGGATGATGCTTCTCCACTTCATTCCACTATAAAAAAAAGTGAGGCCAAAACATCTCAGTATGGCAGCTGCCATCTTCCATTTGCCAAACTCAGCCCCAATCACAATCATGACACCACAGCCATCTTTTATAGCATCAAATATCTAACTCAAAGCAAACGTATTAGAAAAACATTAACTTATATATGTATAACTTTAACATATATCAGCATGATAAGAATTACCTAAAATGATGGAAACCATCTCTGGAAAAAATATGTTTAAGTGTAATTTGATTAGTTAGTTATTTAGTCTCACGTCCTATTACGGAGAAGGCATAGTTTATTACCTATACTGGGACCGGCCACCTGGGGGCAATCAAAACATTTTGGCTTCACTTTTCCGGATATGTGCGGCAGACCATCAAAATAATACATTACAATTACCTACTGGTTACATGAACCCAAGTTCAAGACATTTAAATCATTGGTAACACCTTATTTTAGGGACCAATTCTCATTACTAACTACTCGCTTTATTAGCATGCATATTGCTAGCATATTGGCTGTTTTAAGTACCTACAAAACACATATTAATGCCTCATTCTGCATGACCATATTTTAAATCCCTATACCCCATACCTAAACTTAAGAACTACTATTAATAAGCAGCAAATTAGGAGTTTATTAAAGCAACAGTTGTAGTTAATAGTTAATAGTGAGAATTGATCCCCAAATTAAACTGTCACCAAATCATCTTTTGCCTATAAACTATTATATAGCATTACTAACAAAATTTTGGTGGTTATACTAAATTTGACTATGCAAAAAATGTTTTTATACCAGTGGATTTTAATAATCATTTTAATGTTTCCACACAATATTTGGTCACACATTTAATGATATGAATCCCAGTGTATTTAGTTAACTATAATTATGTACGTAATGTGTAATACAGTTGCACAACACATGTATTATTTTATTAAAAAAAAAAAAAAAAAAAAAAAAACACTTTAAACTCCATCCCAATCATAACCATCAATGGGGTGTAGATGAATCATACTAAAACATACACATGGGATTATATGCATTCATACAATTTATACACCAATTCACCAAAACATAAAATAGTTAGAAACTGCTGTGACATTATGTTGACATTATACTACGGGGGCCATTGAATGTTTGAATCTGACTGGCTGATGAACGTTCTAAGGTGTACATTATTTTTCAGGGAAACACACGATGTGCGTAGTTCCAGCCAGGCAGCTCTTGACATGTCTATATCACAGCCAAATGATTTCAGTTATTTCAAAGATCCTTACAGCCTAAAATAGCAAATTAACCAAAACCCCCAATGACACTGGCTAAACAAATAAATACAGTAAACAACAGGATAAAAACGACAGATTATTTCCATGTTTTTGCCACAAAATTACGTTTTATTATGTATGGAAAGCACATACTCTATTTCCGCCACTCTCTCTCCCTTACAGATGCACATAGTTTGCACACACCTTAACATACCTGCTAATGTTGTTAGTGCTGCTCTGGTGATTAATAACTTAAAAACTACATGACATTTCTCACAAGCGAGGGAACAACAGCGCTGTTTGTGAAGAAAATGAACATAAAGCTTCACTGTTTGTAAAGACACTGCTGCCAATCACTTTTGAGAGACGCACAGACTCAGAGAGGTAATTCACAAGCTTACTATTTTTCCCCTTCCATCTATCTGCTTGTCTGTCTGTCTAAAATTCTGTCTAAACTGTCATAAACTGCATTAGTCTGCTATCAACGGCTCAAGCGTCATTACTAGGTCTAAAATTACATTTTGGAATTAGCAACGGAGGCGTTGGATGAGATGCGTACAAAATTAATCCTACCCACAATACCGTTTTAAGGACAAAAAACGGACAAATGCCTTGAAATACATCATCTGATCAATGTCTTAAGGTGTGATAAACATAGTATAAGTGGAATAATTTACACTTCATGCTTCACATCATGGCTGCATCATCACCTCGGGTGTGTGCGTGCATTATTTTCTAAGAATTCAACAGCCCGTCGTCAATTATTCCTTACATAACCCACACATTATCACTTTTTTTTTTTCTCATTTCACTTGTTCCTTCCACTAAACCCTTCCTCACATCTCGCCTTTCTCCCGTTTCTTTATCATTATTATCCTTCCACTAAACCCTTCCTCACATCTCGCCTTTCTCCCGTTTCTTTATCATTATTAGCATTCTTTACAGTGGAATTGTTTCCAATGTACAAAAACACAATAGACTAGATATCATGTTATCTTTGCCTGTAATAGGTTTCAGTTGTTGGGTGATCACCCTGGAAACCAACGAGCATCCACATACTATCCAGGTGGAAAGAGGGCTGTAGTATCTGTTGATGGTCTGGGTGGAGTGTGTCTGTGTTCCTCCATTCATTTGTCTGTCACAGATTTAACTGCTCCATACGCCTGAGCTCTCCATAGTTTAAACTGTGAGTCTGTCGCCCCATCTGTCTGTGAGTCACGCTTCAGCACAGGCTTGAGCTATTCAATCCTTTCCTGCTTCACAGCTGAATGGCTGTATTTGTTTGCTACTTTCAATTCCCTCTTGCACTAGTTACATTAAAAATATGATTCATGCTTTGCGTACTATACACCACAGTCCCACTGACGTTTTTCTTCCTCCTTCAGACTGATCTGCAAAAATCGCACATCTATTTTGAGGCTTCGTACAGTTCTCCCAAAATAGAAAGAAATCTTTGTGTACTGTCTAGTGTAGATGTATGTAATGCATTGATATTTCTCAGTACATTCTGACAAGGGTTTGTTCTTAATCGTTGAGTCATATTCTACATCCCTAATCCCACCCAAACTACCCTAACTATTACTAAGCAGCAAATTAAGAGTTTTTTGAGGCAAAAGTCATAGTTAATAGTTTGTGACTGGACTGCGATCTCTATTGTATAAAGTGCAATATTAAAATAAGGTGAAGTGTACACAGTTGACACAAAATAATGGATAAGCGGCTCTGATGCAGCATTTCATTTACACAGAACCTATAAAGCTTAAACTTACGTAAACCTTTAACATTATTCTAATGCTGCCTTCAGGAAATGCATTTTTTCGTATTTTTCTTCTACATTAGTTTTAACTCTTCAGTCAACTGTGTTCAAACAACCCTATTTAGACTTTTTGTTTTGTCATAAAAAAATATAACAGTGATGATGTAAATATTTGCATATATTGTATTAGTCATCTTTAGACCAGTTGCAAATTATGATTGGCATATGGAAAGCAAAATTGTATTTTTATTTTTTATTTTTTTTTACTTTCACTGATTTTCCTGATATAAAATTTAAATGAATTGATTATCATGTTAATGAATTATATATTTACCAGAATAAATTCGAAGAAAATATAAATTTCCAAAAGTAAACAAAGATAATTTGTTCTTACTAATACTAAAGAGTGCACGTTGATATATAAAAAGTCATGTAAATACACAGTACTAACAAGTGTCTTAATGTAACGAGATTAGATGAAGATTAGATGAAGAAACACACATAGATACATCAAAGAGATAACCAGTCATAACCCAATAATAATTAATAACCCCAATCATTTCCAGTAGCTGTAACAGCAATAGTCTCGGCTTTTGGCTGTGCAGAGTTCTGCTGTCATTACTGCAGAAGAAATGTGGGTCTGGACTGGGCTGAAACACTGAGCAGTGCTGCACACTAGAGTCTATTAGCACCTTATGTAAGCCTGTACAAAAGCAAAGAGTGAGGAAAAGGTGAGTGAAAGAGAAATGCATCAGAAAGGGGTGTGAGAAAGAGCTTTTGATAGAGGACAGAAAGCAGAGCGTACTGTGAGAGAAGAACAGATGGAGAATGAGTGAGGGGGAAGAAATGAGATTAACAGGACTGGTGATTAAAACAATGCTGCGTATGAATGGGAAGAGGTCTCGGTGGGCGGCAAAGGAGGCCACGCTATTGACCGCCGTGTCACACCGTGATTAGTGGGAGGTATCAGCCGCAACAGGCAATACACATCGATCCCGTGAGCCAGACCCTGTCGATCGGGTCATTCTTGGCCAGACCTTTCTCGTTTTCATGAATCATTCCTTATCTGGACGCAGCTCGCTCTCCTTCCTCGGCCCCAGGGCTGTTGCTCCACTTTTTCCCCCCTATCTATCTATCTATCTATCTGGGCCTGTACACACAGAAACTCTCTCACTGACTCTCACAGCTGTGGCTGGAAAGCACAAGCAAACGTGCAGTTACTTCAAATGGCCCCTGCATGCACTACCCTGAAAGCAATTAAAACCAAGGTCTATTTTAAGATGAACCACAGAGGAATCGTGGGTAGTGCACTGCACTTCTAATCTCCAAAGCTTATTTGAATTATAAAAGAAAACGCACAGTTCGTGTTGTTGGGGAATATGTGTCCCGCTGTTGTTTATGCATAGATTAACAAAGAAGTCTATACATTTTTGCAGTTTTAAATTCTTTATGCTTTTGCTCTGCTTCAGAAAAAGACAGTTGTGATCATATATTCTGTTTGCATGCTTTGTAATTATTATACACAAAGCCTAAGGCCAAATCAATGTCAAACACTAACGCAGTCTTTGCTAAACAAGGGTTTGAGAATCCTGAGGGTTAGTGAGGGAACTGCGGGGAGTTCATGAGTTGATGAAAAGCTAATAATTAAATCAAAATAAACAAATGAGGCTGCACAATTAATCAAAATAAAGCTGTGCTATATCTTTTCAAATCATGATTATCATGTCTAGTGAAGAGCAGCGCTGTGCTCATTTACACACAAACAGATTTTAATGTTGTATTTTCAGAGCAGATGCTTCACAATAAATGCTGCATCTCACAAACTTCATCTTCAGGTTCACATTCACATACTTTCCAACATCTCTGTGTGTGGAAGTTTACAGCATTTCACCAATTTTCCACCAAAATAAAGGTTTAGGGGTTGAACATTTAAAAGTGAAGAATTTAAAGAGTTTTTTTTTTAATGTCCCACTGCACATGCTTGGTGAAAAAGACACAAGAGTGGTCCCATGCTAAACGTGCCCATATTCTATGGGTATACAATAGCGTTTAGTGAAAAACAAACAGAAATCTGACATTATTTAATGAATATTCTGACGTTGGCCGTTGGTTTCTGTTCATAACTGCTTATTCATGAGACTCTATTAGCACAGCAGTTCACTCCAACTTGCCCAGGTAAAGCACAGTTGTGAAAAATCTAGTTTATTAAAATAATACAATTCATGTGCTTTTTTCTCTGAGGTAAATATATCTGTTGTGCTCGTCGCAACAAGTTATTGCGTTCATTTGTCAACTGTCACTTTGACTGTAATGCCAGAGATATTCAACTCAGTGAAGCAATTACACAGATACTTTTTTGGGTGGGGGGTTTCTAGGTGTTGTTTTATCATGTCGTGTTTTTATTGATCTTGATTTCTCACAACTTGGGTGCTTAAGTGAACTGCTATGCTAATAGCGTCCGAATGCACAGTCAGCATGAGAACAACAAGGGTGAGTAAATCACGACTTAATTTTCATTTTTGGGTGAACTATCCCTACAAGACATAAATAATTGTAGTGTTGGTTGGTTGGAAGAAACCTTAAAGTAGCAATTTACATTAGCAGTAGAGTGTTTGTTCTTTGTGTCTGGATGTCTCAGCAGTAGCAATATCAGACATTTCACAATTTTGCAATTTTTGCTAAAAATTGCTAATATTCATGTATGCTTTCCTATAAGAAAGAAAAATTACAAATGATCTCTTAATCGTTTTTCCTAGACTGCTTAAATGACTGATTAAATGACGGCGCCTGTTGAATTTCACATTAGAGCTTTTGGTGCAGAGCTGGGCCTGTCTGACCTCAAAGTCATCAGGTTTTCTTTTGACTGATGTGAAAGCTGTTTTTGAAACTTAGGTCCGCTCCAGCAAATTACCTTAACTTGGAACAAAGGTCTGGGGTACAGGTCATGTGGACATGACTTGCAGATGATGTAAAAGCATCTGTGTAACTTCTGTATGAGAAGGTCTATTGATGACATTTCATGTCACTGTTTTAGTGTAATGCATTTTTCATTGCTGCTTGCCTGAAATTGCTTTTAGTAAGCAGATCACTCTTGCGACGGATCTGTGTAAAGCACAAGTGCCAATTTGAGTGTTTTAAGGTCTTTTAATGACGCCATATATATTATGTCTAAGTCATATTAATAAAACATCCCTTAAATGTAAATGTTCAATAGGCAGTGCAACCAAACTAGGTAGCGCAAAATAAACTGTAATCAAAAAATAATAAAATAAAAAAAGAGAAATCAATGCACTCTACCAATTGGCTGCGTATAGATGTGCAAAATTAATAACTTCTGATCTCAAAAGAACAAAATGGTCTTTTTTCTTTCGTTTTTTATTATTACTTTTTATTTTATTTTATTTTCAATTTTTACATCTTATAGCACAGCACATGTGTTATTCCCTCTTTTTCAGTGCGTCATTTACTCACACTACTGCACAGAGTTTTTTTTTTTTTAAATGCAGTCTAATGGTCCCCAGGTGTGTTTATCCACTTCTCATTGCAGGTGTTCAACAGACATGATTTAATCACTGATTGTTTAACGATCTCAATTAGACAAAACTTAAGTGCATGTGTGACGTGATCCAATAGCCTATATTAAGCACGCAGTGTTATTAACACATTCATCATCATCTTAGAGCAGGGGTTTTTAGACCCATCCTTTTTATTTTTTCTGGATTCTGTTTTTTTTTTTCAGTTTTAATTTTTCTCAATTCCTTTTTAATGGTAAATTAAATGTTTAAATTAAATTAAAATGATTGTTTCATTTTTAGTAGTAGTAGTAATAGTAGTAATATATTTCTGGCACAATGTCTTCAAGTAAACCAGACTTTTATTTTGATGGGTTGTAGTGTCTACCTTTACATTTCTGTGTGTATAGGACCTTGGAACGGTCAAATGCTAAAATCACCACGAGTGTCACACGCGCCTAAGTGTGTGTTGTAAACAAAACCGCTCATCTGCTCCAATCATTAAAATAGAGACACGCAGAACATGCAGGATTCACATTTAAATGGTATTTTTGTGGTGTAATATTTACAGATACTAGTCCATATTACAGTTTGATTTAAGTGTAATGATCTACTTTTGATTAATGACATTGACACATCATTAACACAAATTTGAGTAAAGAATAAAAAATATACTGTATATGTCATTCCTTAATAAGTATCACCATCTTCAGTAACAGTACAACATGGCTTAAGCAGAGTAAGGTTACACAAGACAAATCAGGTCAAGTTTTTTTTTTTTTTTGTTGTTGTTGTTTTTCTTTACATTTCTGGGTTTGCTACTTTTTCCATTCCTATACAGCTTAACTGTATTATATCATGTTAACAATCATGAAAATGTCTTGTGAATTGTAAATTGACATCACATCTCCTAATAGCTGATTTATGTTCACTTATACATGTCTTGACATTTTTCCAACATTAATGGACAAGGACATTTTAACATATAGATCACATGCGTTGTAGAACATACGTTGTTTATATATTATATATAAAATCTAATCGTTTACCTTATGCGCTGATTGAAGCCAATTGTGTGGGTTTCCTTAAGATTTAAACTAATTAAACATTACATGTTCTTCAAAACTCACCTCTGAATCATAAATTCAGCATAGCTGATGAAATTGACTAAACGGCAGTCCTGTTTTTAATGAAAGAGGAAGATAACTATCAACTGAAAGCATTGAATTTCTGTTTGTATGCTTCTGTCAAACTGTAGTTTTAGGATGCTATTTTGCTTTAAGGTTTAAAAATGAAGAAAATTAATAAATTTATGAATTTTTGGAAGAGCATACAGTACTGGTATAATTTGGGATGATCCTTTATCAAAAACGTCTCAGTTACATCTGTAACCCTTGTTCCCAGACGGAGATGTTACGTCATGACTGACGTCTATGGGGTCTCCCTTGGGAGCCCAATCACCTCTAATCTTAGAAGAAAAGGCCAATGAAATTTGGCTAGTGGAATTTGCATGACGCATGATGAATGGCACAGCAAGCTGACACCGATCCATCCTCCTGAAAATTACCTGATTTTGCCTTAACACATGGGAGGAAACAGGCTCTACGTAGAGATTGTAAAATCTTGCGAAGGTGTTAGGTGTCACCCAGCCCACAGCTCTATATATGTCTGCAAGAGAGGCGCCATGCGCCAAAGCCCAGGAGGAGGCAAAACTCCTAGGGGGCACAGCTCACCCTGGCACTGGTAAGCCAAAGTGATGGCATCAACCACCCAATGGGCCAACCTCTGTTTGGAGACAGCTTTCCCATTCTGCTGTCCGCCAAAGCAGACAAAGAGCTGCTCTGAAGCTCCGGGTGCGGTCCACATAGATGCGAAGTGCACACACGGGACACAGCAACGCTAAGGCCAGGTCTGCCTCCTCCAAGGGTTTGGAGCGCTTGCAGGTTCACCACCTGATCTCGAAAAGGTGTGGTGGGAACCTTTGGCACATAACCGGGCCGGGGTCTCAGGATAACGTGACAATCAGCCAGACCAAACTCAAGGCACGATTCGTTGACTGAGAATGCGTGCAGATCCCCCACCCTCTTGATGGAAGTGAGCGTGATCAGGAGCAAAGTCTTAAGGGACAGATATTTAAGCTTAACTGATCCTAGCGGCTCAAAGGGATCTCTTCAAAGGCCCGTAAGGACCACAGAGAGATCCCAAGAGGTGACGAGGTGTGGACGAGGCGGATTTAGCCTCAAAGCACCTCTCAGGAACCTGACGATCAGGTGATGGTTCCCCAGGGACAGACCATCAGCTGCGTCATGGTACGCAGCAATGGCTGCCAGATAAACTTTTAAAGTGGAGGGGGACAGCCTCCGCTCCAACTTTTCTTGAAGGAAGGAAAGCACCACTCCGACCGAACATGTCTGAGGGTCCTCTCTGCGAGAGGAACACCAATCAATGAACAGACCCCACCTCTCGCATACCTCGTAGAGGGGGCTCTAGCCTAAGCGATAGTATCTATCACGGCCTGGGGAAGGCCTGAGAGGTCTGCCGCCCTCTTTCCAGAAACCACACGTGGAGGTTCCATAGATCTGGGTGCAGGTGCCAGATGGTGCCCATCCCCATCCCCACCTTGGTAATTGATGTAGGCGACCGTCGCCATATTGTCTGTTCAGACTAGCATGTCTGAACAGACAATAGCACCGGATGAAACCGGCAAAGAGCAAGAAACACTGTCAGCAACTTGAGGCAATTGATGTGCCACTGCAGTCGAGGTCCTGTCCAGGAGCCCGAGGCTGCTTGCCCATTGCATAAAGCACCCCAGCCCGTCTTGGAGGCATCTGTGTTGATAATCACGTGTCTCAAGACCTGGTCTAACTGCACTCCTGCCTGAAGGAAGGCAAGGTCTGACCACGGGCTGAAAAGGCGGGGTAATGCCGACCCGGAACATGCCATGTTGCCATGCCCATCTCAGGATCCAGCCATGAAGCAACCCGAGCAGTGTAACTGCGGCTGTGGCTACCATATGCCCCAGGAGCCTCTGAAAAACCTTTAGAAGGACCGCTGTCTTGTCCAGCTGAGCACTGACTGCGCACGCTCCTCCGTGAGGCGTGCCATCATGTTGACAGAGTCCAGCTCCATACCGAGAAAAGAGATGCCCTGCACAGGGGAGAGCTTGCTCTTTTCCCAGTTGACCTGAAGCCCCAGATGACTGAGGTGCCGAAGTACCCGGTCCCTGTGCTCGCACAACAGATCGAGAGATAGTTGAGTATGCAGACTCTCCACGAGTTTGGTAAAGACACGGGGAGACAGGGCCAACCCAAAGGGGAGGACTTTGTACTGATACACCCGACCCTCGAAAGCAAACCGAAGAAACGGTCTGTGTCGACGAAGAATCGAGACATGAAAGTACACATCCTTCAGGTCGACGGCTGTGAACCAATCCTGATGACAAATGCATGAAATAATGCGCTTTGAGGTTAACATCTTGAACGGCAGCCTGTGAAGCGACTGATTCAAAACCAGAAGATTCAGGATGAGTCGTAACCCACTGCTCTTCTTTGATACAATGAAATAGGGACTGTAAAATCCAGATTCCATCTTGGCAGGAGGGGCAGGCTCGATTTTGCCAGGAGAACCGCAGTCGCTGCACGCAGAAGAGAGGCATCTTTGTCTGATCAGACAGATGTGAACAGGATGCCCCTGAACCTGGGCAGACGCCTTGCGAACTGGATCGCGTAGCCGAGTCGAACCGTCCGGATCAACCAACGTGACGGGTTGGGAAGTGCTACCCACTACCCTGGGTACAGGCTTTGGACGGGAAGCGGAAGCTTGGACGATTCCTCCAGGTGGCGGCATTTTGCGGGCATAAATGCACTGCAACTGCACGCTCCACCTGAGGGATGTCAACGTACCCCCCTGGCTGCCCCATCACTGAGGGTAGGAAGGGAAGAGCCTGGACGTGTACGGGCGCTGAAAAGTACTTTCCACATCCTGGTGAGCTCTTCATGGACTTCCGGGATGAAAGGCACTGGGGCCGGATGTGGCTGTGAGTCACGTCGGGACCCCAGAAACCAATCATCAAGCCGCGAGGGCTTGGGGGACAGCGCCTTGTGCACATCCAGCCCCATACTCTTGACCGTCCGGAGGAGCATGGCCACCAGTTTGGCATCAGCCTCCGACTGAGCAGCCGCCGCTGAGGGACTTCTGAGGGGGCTGATCCGTCAGAACATTCCGGACTGTAACCCTTAGGTTGCCCTTCTTCCTAACCAGTGTAGCTGCGAGGCTCTTAGAGCCCGATCGACTAGACTGGGGAGGAATGGAAGGGAGCCTTCTCGTGAACGAGAGGCATAACCTAAGCGTGGCTATGGATATGCACTCACAATGTGGGCATGTACCATCCACGAACGCTGTCTCAGCGTGCTGATGGCGCAGACATGTGAGACAGCGATCGTGACCGTCACTAGGAGTCAGAAAGCTACCGCATCCAGAAGTACACGGTCAGAAAGACATATCGAATAATAAGCTCTCGAAGGCTGTGTAAGCTGAGGAAATTCACTCTTTTAGCTGGTTGCCCAAGGAAGGACCGCGGCACTCCCGGTGCACTCACGGGCAGTACTTCGCTGAAGAATGCAAAAGAGAAAGACAAGAGAACCTCTCGCACCTTCTCCTGCAGCCTATAAACTCTGCAGCAGTAGAATTTTTCTTTTCTTCTTTTTCTTCGTGTGTTTAGGGTGATCAGTGATCGGCTCTGAATCTGAATGAGTGGTTGCATGCCGCCATCTTATATACCCATATGTACGGGGGAGTGGCGTGTCATGATTCCACTCACCAAATTTCATTGGCCTTTTCTTCCAAGATCGGAGGTGATTGGGCTCCCAAGGGAGACCCCATAGACGTCAGTCATGACGTAACGTTGTATAGTACGACTGAAGGGGTACTTGAGTTCATTTGTTCTCAATGGTTTTATTCAGAAATGTGTTCAGTTCTGCTTCATAATTTGATGTGGGATTGAAAGTCCATTGCATGTCCTTAACTTTTGTCACATACTTTGGTTTGTCTTGTATCACCATATTCCCTCATTTATCAGGGAGAACAGTACTTTTGGGTTTGAACACTTTAAAGACGTTACTAAATTTAAAATTTATCTTTAGAAATTATATAATTGCAAATATCATTTAAATATACAACATACAAATTTCAGTAAAAATGATATTAAAGTATATTTTATCCCAAATGCCTGTCAGTACAGGTTGAAAGACAGTAAAGTAAGTATGAAATTACACATAAAGATGCATTTAAATCCTAGTTAAGTGTGTATCTGCATACAAAAGCTATAGAAGATGTTAAATCCAAGCGCAGTTTGAGACATTGTCAAGATTTACAAAGAGACAACATGTCAGAGAATCAATATGAACTCCAATATTTCTCATATAAATTGTCCGAGGCTAAATTATCTCTGCGCCGCCCAGTCTATTTTTGCCAAGCACTGCACTGAATCTAAGATAACAGCTGTTTGGTTCATAGCTAAACTTTGCAGTTTGGGGTTTATAGATTATTTAACATTGGGTGTAGATGTAATGTCCCTCTCTATGCAAATAAAATTTTATGACGATCAAGTTTTTTTTTTATAATTATTGATGGCCAACTCTTGATGATTAAAAAAATAATAATAAAAAAAAAATAAAACTATTAACATTATATAATTTATGGCGATTTACAAATTATGGTTATTTACAAACACTTAGAAAACTAATTATAATTATTAAAATGTGATAATTGTGAAAAATGTGATGCGCTACAGCTTCACTTATGTGCAAGTTTTGTGAAAGTTTGCTATTTGCTGTCTATTTCAGTTTAGCCTAAGGTATTTTTCTTCTGGGTTTGCAGATGTTTTCTCTAATTATATTTGGAGGAAAACACATGGGCAAGTCTGTGTCAGTATTGTTTTCACTGATGTGTAACAGGTAGTACGCAATGAGCAAATGTCTCTGGCACGTGTGAGTTGATCCAGCAGTAGCGAGTGTTTAGTGACCCATTTGAAGCGTCTGATGTCATGTTCTATTGTTTATGATATAGTCTGCTGATAGCACGCAGCATCAGATGCTACATAATCTACCAGCTAATTTTACACACATGCACTGTAGCCAAAATCCCGATGAGATTGTAATATTCTATAGCACTGTCAGTGTAAAAAAAAAAAAAGGTAAAATGCTGTTTGGCCATTGTGATTGCAATGGAATTGATTTGCAGCCAGCCAGCTCACCTAATCTATAGCGTCTTGCTATCATGGGGAAAACAAGAACATTATGGTATTTCAGAAATCGCCCTGACCCTGGAGGCAATTTGTTGCATTATAGGCATCACTTGGCTGCCTCAGAAAATGAACTCCACAAAACCTCAGCTGCTACCTTTCGTGCGTGGATGTCGCATGTGGTGTAGCTATGGAGACGGACGTTTCTGAGTCATAGAAATAAGCGGAAATAAAGAGGAATTGTCACTTATAGCACTGGCTCTTGCGTGTGGTGTGGTGACAGTAAACTGTGTTGATGAGTACAGCCCTGTTCTTCTGGTCTGTTACATAAAATCCGTCAGAGGGTTGGAGTGGGGAGGCAAGAAAAGAAGAGAAGGGGCGGTAATGACATGCTGGGCATAACCAGAGGCTGTCCCGCGGAGGGATCCCGCTTTATAGCGGCTATAGAGAGACGAGAGGGATTTGATGCTTGGGAGGGATTTTTAGCTATGCTGGAGAGACAGCTCAGAAGAATGAGCCCAGAGCACAGACGGGCTAAAACACATAATCAGTGTGTGTGTGACAACCAATGGATATGAAAGTCGGGCTTATGATGAGAGTCTGCAGTTCTGAGAATGAGCAATAGTCCAGCCCACTTTCAGACACAGATAGATAGATAGACAGATAGATAGATAATATACACTTTATTTAAGTACACTTGGTACACTTCCATAATGTACTTAAAGTGCTCTATTTTCACACACTAATTTTGTACTCAATATACTAAGAATTATTCTTTACTACTTTCTGAGAAAATTTTAAGAACAAGGATGCACATCCACAATGCTACGTATTCTATTAATTTTGAACGAATCTTTAATGTGACTCAGGAAGAACAGTCATCTCGGGGAGTGATTCGTTCAGTCACGCATGTGCAGCGTCCTATTAGGTTCTTTACTGGTCTGAAGGTCCGAGCTGGTAAAATGATCCGAACTTTCCATCACTACTACGACCCACGTGTAAGTTAATCATCGTTACGTCATGACTGACGTCTATGGGGTCTCCCTTGGGAGCCCAGTCACCTCCGATCTTGGAAGAAAAGGCCAATGAAATTTGGTGAGTGGAATCATGACACGCCACTCCCCCGTACATATGGGTATATAAGATGGCGGCATGCAACCACTCATTCAGATTCAGAGCCGATCACTGATCACCCTAAACACACGAAGAAAAAGAAGAAAAGAAAAATTCTACTGCTGCAGAGTTTATAGGCTGCAGGAGAAGGCGCGAGAGGTTCTCTTGTCTTTCTCTTTTGCATTCTTCAGCGAAGTACTGCCCGTGAGTGCACCGGGAGTGCCGCGGTCCTTCCTTGGGCAACCAGCTAAAAGAGTGAATTTCCTCAGCTTACACAGCCTTCGAGAGCTTATTATTCGATATGTCTTTCTGACCGTGTACTTCTGGATGCGGTAGCTTTCTGACTCCTAGTGACGGTCATGATCGCTGTCTCACATGTGAAAGGCTCTGGAACGCACAATGCTACACAAGCTTTTGTGCTTCAGTATCAGTAAATTCTACAGGAAAATGTCAGGACATCTGTCGGAGAACTGAATCTTAGAAGAAAGTGGGTCATGCAGCAAGACAATGACCACAAGCACACAAGTCATTATACCAAAAAATGGTTAAAGAAGAAGAAGGTTAATGATTTGGAATGCCTGAGTCAAAGTCCAGACCTTAATCCAATTGAAATGTTGTGGAAGGACCTGAAGCAATCGGTTCATAGGAGGAAACACACCAATATCACAGGGTTCAAGTGTTGCTGTACTGAAGAATGGGCTATCTCACAAATATTTAACACTGGATCATGTTTCTCAGTACATAACTGACAAAGTATGTTTTTTTGTCTCATTTGTTTGATTGGGTTCTCTTTGTCAACTTTCAGGACTTGTGTGAAAGTCTAAAGGGTTCACAAACTTTCAAGCTGCATTGTATATTATGAATATTTCCAAAATGTATTTATTGCCCTCAAATTTTTATAGATAATATAATTATTATCTATAAAATATAATTATAATTTTTATAAATAATTAATTCAAATGTGTTCTAATTATATTAACATTCCCTTTATGTGATATACTTAACTAGCCTACATGTTTATGGTGTCTTTACAATCGAGTACACTATTACTATGTCATTAGTTGCTCTTTGTTCCACATTATAAATATAGCACTTCAAGTACTTCAAAAGTATACTAACTGTTAAATTGTGAATTTTGGTACACATCTAAACACATTCTAAAATGACACCTATTGTCTAGTCACTTCATGAAGCTGTTTCCATCATTAATTAATTACCTACTTAAATGTTTACTTAAAGTTACTGTAAATGTAATTCATGTAAATATAAACACCCACAGATTGAAGGATAATTATCCAATTACCATATAGATACAACAATGCAGCACAGGTGTGGTATGTAATGTACAAAACAGTATCTCTTTCATCAAAAACTCTTTATATTTTTTGTGACGTACAACAAAATCCTTTCACACACCATACAAATCCAAACGGACCTTAAGTAATACTGTATTTTTTTATGAAAATGCAAATAGAACTTATGGATAGTATATTTAAAAATCCACTAAAACTTTATTGAAAGCAATCTTAGCACACTTTTAAGCAATGCAGTTATACAACATTTCTGATGTACTTTATCTGACTACACTTAAAATCAATTTCTGTGCTATTAGCTAATTAGTGTGTTTATATTAAATATACTTGAGTAGCACAGCTGGACAGTTGGAAAAATGTACTTAGAAATATTACATTACTAATATATTTTAAATAAAAATCAATTTAATTTAAACTTAGGATAAGTATATACAAGTGTACTAACATTGAACTAATTTTTAAATCATTTAAAGCACACTTTTTAAGAAATACACTAATAAAAGTACACTTTTTTTCAGGGTACTAAAAATCCATTTAAATATCAGTGGTTTTTAGTATATTTTTGCAATTGCACTAAAGTACTGTAAGTAAAAATGTACAATAATACAATATACAATAATATACAATATATAATTTTAATTAGTGTATTTATTGTGTTTTAAAAGTTTAACAATTTTATATAGCACAAAAAATAAGAACTAAAATGTACTTGCTGGTATTTAAGCATTTTTTAGTGCATTCAAGTATACTTTATTTTCACCTGGGAAATCAGCCAATTTGAACATAACTGATGTTGTGTATACAGCTGGACAAGGATTTCACTGTGGGTGGAGCTGAACAGCAAAATGCCACATCTGGTTAGGACACAGTGTTATGAGCTGAGTAAAATAAAAATTTTCCTCAGCCTTTTGATGAATTGGAAGTGGTCCATGCTGAAAATATATTGAATTCTGAGTGACCTGTCCCATAGTAAAGATGTGCAGTAATGATTATTTGAAGGTGGGTTGTTATCGTTGTCGCAAAAAAAATGTCTGAAATGAGCAGCCGCTCGTCACTCCGCAAGGTCACTGGTCACGGGTTCGTACCTGAAGTGAATAATCCTCAGTTCGCAGCAGCATAAGCATGTTCTGTTCCGCCGTTTCACCGGTGTCTTGAGAACAGTGGCAGCTGAGGTCGAAAGCAGAGCAAAGCAGCGTGTTTTAGCGAGGCCAAATGAGTGATTACCTCCAACTCCTGTCATAATTCACCATGACCTCAATCTGCCACTGGAGCCTCTCCCTGACTGATCGCAGTTCAGGTGCTCTGCTCTGATGTTAAGTGTAGTTAGAGAGAATTGCCTTTATCTGTCGCCTGTACAGGGCTCACAAATTTGATGTGCAATGCTAACGGTTCAGGTCGGCACTAGGGAGACCTAATTACATCTGTAATCAGTTTGCTAATGTGTTGAGTTGTCGATCTGCACCAAATCGTGTTCTTGTTGAAATGGGACATAAATTCTACAGCTGTGACATTAAAAAACGATGTCTAAGTATAACATGTAAGCACAAAATAATTAGCTAATAGAAGCAAGAACACAACTGGCTTTTTATAAAAGAGCAGTCTCTTTGTCAGCACATGAATCTACAATACCATGGTGACCTTCACCTGAAATAATTTCTTGAATCCAGCATATGAATCACTGAGACACTGTGGTGACCCTTCTGCTGATCTGGGTTCAGGAACTAGGATAGAACTGTACAGCATATTTATTAGCACTCTAACAGCATTTGTGGCCCAGATTGTAATGCTAACAATAGTAAATACATGCACGTGTTACTCATGTTTCCCTCTTCGCCCTGGAACGAATGCAGTGTGTCAGCAGTACAATCAAACATCAGATATGTTTGCTGTTTTTAGCATTGCACCATCTGGCTGATCAGAGGGTGTGCAAAAGGAAGGGTTATATAAAGTTCAATGATTGTGTGATCTGTGTGGTGTGCATAAATGCTAGTCATCGAATGAACTAGCGTTCTGCCATGTTGAGATGCTGTGGTACATCTGTGATGACTGGTACGGTTTGAAACTCTGATTGTATATAAATGCAGATGCTTTGAGCTGCGCAAACTTGATTTCACGCGTTGGTGCATTCTGAAATTTGTCAGAGTGTAATTTATAATGCAAGTATACAGAGCATTATTGGCTACAAATAGCTATTAGAAGCTGCAATGGAAGGGATTTCGAAGTGGCTGGAGCGATTTTGCCTTCGCTTGGTAAGACAAAAGAGATGTTATTGTCCAAAACTTAAATTCAGTCTTCCAGTGTTTACTTTTTTAATAACGGTGAAAAGATAGATATAGTTTCTTATTTTATTTATATCTCGATAATGGATTCAAATCGTAATTTTAAAGAGGTCATAAAAAAAAAAAAAATTAAATGTTTTTGATATTTATACATATGGTTACTCTGCAATAAATAACATACTGCCAGTATCAAAGCCTAAAACTAACTCCCTATTTTAAAATATGATTTTTTTCCCCCAACCCTTCTGAAACTCCCAAGATTTGAATTTAGGAATATTTGGCCGCATTTATCAATCTAACATAGAAACGAGCACAGATCCAAGCGCACAAATCAACTTACAACATCGGCATTCGTATGTCATATGGCAATCCTGTCATACAAAAGATTGTACGTTGATAAATGTGGCGGCAGAAAACAATCGTCATTTGAATATCACGGCCCTAAAAACACCCAGGTTTAGAAGCCTTGCCCCTAGACTTTACGACCAGAAGAAACATAACCAGCCCCAAAAGAGGAGGTAATCTTATGAAAAAGAAATTGATCTTACTCTAAAAATACCCTTTAACCTTATAACTGCAAACAACTGCATTAATTAATATGTATATTAAATACTAGTAAATATAACTAAACATTTACGAACATTATAAACACTATTTAGTGCTCCGTAATCCACAACAAATCCTTTAAGTTTAATGGTATTAAAGAAAAAGAATGAAAAATAAGTAACTTAAAATTTAAAATTTAATATTAAGCTATAAAGTAAAACACAAATTAGGCTACAGTGGCATTCATTATAAACAGAATACAAACGTCAAGCTAAGATGAATTAAAGCAAAAATAAATGCATTGGGCTCAGAAGCCCTAGTAAAAAATAAATATACTAAAAATATGCTAAAATGTATTTAAATACATTTATTTCATGCTAACTATACAACAAATATATACATTTTATGTACTTGCTAAAAATAACCTGCAATTGTACTTTTAGTATACTAAACTGGTATATTTAAAGTCTGCTAAATTGGTACAACACATTTTGTACTTAATGCACTTTAATTGTACAGAAGTAGTGCTGAAGTCCAACTAAAGATATACTTAGGTATATTTAATTGTTCTAAAGTGGAACTATTGCAAGTATACATTAGGTACACTTTAAATATTTTGCATTTAAAGACAGATGTTATTTAAAGATCATACAGTCCTCATCGATAGTGACTTTAAAACTTATTTTAGGATTAATATTAAGAAATGTGCCTTGTGCACAAGTAGTACTCCAAATAAAGTTTAATTACAATCGTTATATCATTAAGTCTCGAGTGATATGTCAGTAAATATATTAATAGACTTGAACTATACTTAATATAAAATAAATGCATTTTAAATCTATTACTTTTTACTAGGGTATATTGTGATTATTTACAGAAAGTAAAGAACATTCTCGCTGGAGCAATCATTTAAAGGTCAGATCAGTGATTTGATTTCTGCATTCTAGCTGAAACTTCCATTATAATAAATGACAGCGTTTACACTGCTCAATAAGTTTCTGTGTACGTTGTGTTTTCACTTTATGTATGGTGAAAATATTTGTGAGATTGCAGAAATCGCATAGCAAAAAAAAAAAGAAATCATTGCATCATGTGCTCAGCAATTATGAATCAGCATAAAACAATACAATTTATTCAGTTAATACATATGAGCATTGGTAAAAAAAAAAAAAATGTGTTTAAAACATCACAGAAACAGATGTAACAGAAATCTTATCAGTTTCATATGCATATTTGTAAATGAAATGGATAACGTTAAGTTTATTAGTTTATGATAATGAACAGTGTAATCCAAATGGTTAGAAATGTTATATGCTATTCAAATACAGAAATTTAAATAATTCTGCCTAGTATTTTACTGCGTATTTAGAGCTCAGAAAAGCTGGGCCATTGGAACGAGAGGAAGGGAGCAGATAGAGTCTTGGCTTCCCGAGCCCCAGGTGGCCATCTTTCATCCTACAGCCACCCTGTGAATGCTTTGGAGAGAGAGTCGATATCCTTGACATCTGCTCCCTCGCCCTGGGAGTCTGGCCACTGTCCTGTCCGGAGCGCCTGCAGTGGAGCGAAGAGCTCTGCTATTCTCAGCAGTGAACGCAGGCGCGCACACAAATACACGTGTCAGGTGTTAACAGTATACCAGCATTGCATCTGACAGCACGCCACCAGCACATTTCCCCATCCACTTCAACAGAAGAGCAATTGCAAAAATGAAAGGTTACGCAGGTTAGTTGGATTGGAAATATCACAGCCTGCCCATCTGCAAGGTGCAAGTCCTGGATATTCGAACTGCTTTGGATTCTCTTCATCGCTTGGCCTCCAGAAAGTTATCTTTGGGGAAATGAGGAAACCTAAGTAGTGGGTAAATTTCCTTAGTGTGCAGCGGGCCAACAAAGAAAAGTCTCACGGAGGATCAATTGTGCAGTCAGGTAAGAAAGTGCCCAAAGGAGGGTGAAGCAGGAAGTCTCCAAGAAAAACAAACCCGGTACGAGCACAAAGGAGAAAAATAACTTTTTTAGACTGTGTGATTCTGAGCCCTCAAACGCGCACTCGCCTGAACATTTTCAAGGCATCCATAATCATTGAACAGTATGCATATGCTAGCTCACTTGGGTATTTCTGAGTCTCTAGCTGTGTACACTGCAGAGGGGCGGTAATAGTAATATTGAGCGGTCATTAAGGTGGGAGTGAGGCCAAAACAGTTCTCACTGCTGGGATGTGTGGTACGTTGCACTACCTACGCACTGCTGAGCTCGAGCTTCTTTGTTGTTGATAAAGAAGGAGTAGGAGTGTAAGTGTAGTTGAAGAATTAGATTCCGTTTGCATGTGCTTATCGGTGATCTAAGCTTTAAGAGCAGAGGATGTGTTGAAAGGATCGAGTGCTGACATGTGCATGTTAAAAAGTGAGTCGTGGGTCTCGGCACATTCAGATACACATCTAGACACAAATGTGGGTGTAGATTATAGCTGTGAACGTTTCATCGCAGTGGATGAAATTATGTCGCATTCCTCGGCCCCCATCTGTGCCCATGTTTGTGCAATGATTAGGTTTAATCATATTCTACGTTCTGTGTTGCTTTGGCAGCCGTGATTATCTGAGATCAATGCAAACAAACTCTGAGAAAATATTTAGACCTAAACGGGTTTTGCTGGGCATTAAAGTATTTTAATTAAACGCTCACACTCTCTAATTGTTCACCATCTTTAAATAATAACAGAAGGCTTCTCATCTTTTTTTAAGTGTGACTTATAGTAAGGTTGTCAGTCAATTAAATTATATTGATTTTAATTAAATAGCATACTGAATAATTAATCAAATTATTCACAGGTGCATATATAAATATAAATAAAAGTTTATTTATTAAGTTACTTTATTTTTTATTTTTTATTGGTCTATGTATGTATGAGTCAGATGATACCTTTGATCAGTGTGTTGAGTCTTGCTGTTTTCTAAGTGTCTTACTTCATGAGCATTGCATTTTAAGGTGCAGCGTCAAGTTTAAATGCATTCTCAAGACCTATGCATTGTGTTTTATTTTGTTGGGCTCTGTTTAGCTGTTTTTGACTCCAAGAAGACATCCTATGTGAACAACAAAAGCACATTAAAAGTTATTTTGACATAAAATGTTAACCTTGAATATAACAGAGCGAGAATAATTCAGATTGTTTGCTCACGCATTTATTAATTCCGTATAGCGAATACTGCATAGTGTATTGTATATGTAATAGGTAGTGATTTCACTGACACGAAAGCAAATAAAATCTCAGGCTGTTTGATTTGGTTGTGAAAAAAATTCACCTCTGCTGGTCAATGATACACAGCAGCCACGTGTGTGTTTATTGTTTGTTTTGTGGTTGTGAAAGATTCAGTCCATTTTGGGGTTGCCCCCATGCCTTTTTGCAATAGCCTACTTTTAGACAGAAGGTGATGAGTTTATTAGTAGATTTTAACATTCAAGACTGATTGCATGTAGTAAGTTCTACGTGCAGTGCTTGGAAACCAAGATGCCTTGCTGGTCAGACTGGGAGACCAGTTACATTCTAAGACCAGTTACATGTTGTGTACATTTTAAGGCTGATTTGCACCCCTGAACGATCGCAAACAATTTTTTTGTCCAAAAAAATCCTCTATTGTGTGGTATCTTTATGATTATTTAACTGCTCCCGATCGAGACAAAGCATCCCCGAACACGATTCTTGATCGGATTGCCTCTGACGTGATACCTGCATCAGCTGATGAGAGCAAGCAAGCGCCACTTACCGGATACTGCGTGCTTCTATAGCTGAAACTTGGCAGCTGCAAAAATGCCACGAGAGCAGAATACATTTTTTACTGTGAAACAAAACGCGCACCAGGGGAACCAGCTGACAATGTCGATTGTCTTCAATTTGTTTTTCTTCTCTAGTCACGTTTGATCTCGCGAGTCTCCGTAAGCTCTCATGTCACTGTGACATCGTTCCTACAGTCAACAAGTGTGTGGTCTCACAGTCTGGTCAAATCGTCTAGTGTGTGCGTTTAGAGGATTATAAGGCTAAAAATCTTCTGAAACTGTCTCCCATGGATGTAAAATCATATTTGAGAATCGTCTAGTGTGCGGCTAGCTTTAGCAGTAGTGGTAGTAGTAGTAATCAGTTAGTACTAAGCTTAGGTTGTAGACTAACATACTAACATACTAAGTAGCTACTACATTTGCATTAAATCTTTGATCATTAAAAAAAGTTCAATAGTGTGAATATGGGTGGTATTAAAGAAATTTGCACTTTATGCACTTTATCCGCTATCTTATCACTTTCATATGACCTACCAGTGTCAGTTTTGTTGGACTAGTGACTGCATTTACACTAGTGTGTTTTTGTTTTAAAATGCATAACTTTTCCTACGGTTACGCCTGTCGTTTACACTACTCTGGCGTTTTCGAGGGGGTTGCATTTCAGTGTAAATGGACCAAAACAGAGACTTTTGAAAACGATGGCATGGCTGCCCACGTTCTCTCTGCGTATCCTTGATGACCGTGTAAATAACATCAAGCTCATTGTTGTGCCCATAGATATGTATAAGTAGATGCATCATTCAGCTGCTCCAAGCACATAGATGTGTCTGCCATCTAAATAATAGGGAATCTACCTATACATATCTATCGTTGTAACTGCATGAATGGTCATGTGACATGCGTTTTCGGTTGTGTACTGTAGACGGAGATCATTTCTAAAATGCAGTGAAAACGCTAGTGTAGACAAGGATCGTTTTTATTTTAAAACGCTGTTTTAAAACGAAAACGCACTTGTGTAAACAGGGCCTCTTTTGCCATATTATTTCCTCACACTGCATAGTATGAAAGTTGGCATATTCAGACACACACTAAGCAATTAGCTTCCCTAGCGAAACATAAAATGCAAAAAAAAGGAAGGTGGCTAATTTGGCCATCTACAGCTTAGTATAATGTGGTAGATTAAGACGTTAATGTTAATAATTTGATGATAACACTACATGACTATTTTAAACTTGCTAACTGAAAATCAGGCACAGAATAGAACTATTTATTTAAGCAAACTATGCTGAAAACATTGAACTCGCAGTCCTGATTTATAATCATTGATTCCTGATGTGAGGCACTGGTTAAAATGCATTGTTTTTTCCTCCTCTTGCTACAGGACTGTTTCATCGTGCCATAATCCAGAGTGGCTCAGCATTGTCCAGCTGGGCCGTCAACTACCAGCCAGTTAAGTACACAAGGCTGCTGGCAGAAAAAGTGGGCTGTAATGTGCTGGACACACTAGACATGGTGGATTGCCTGAGAAAGAAGAGCGCTCGTGAGCTGGTGGAACAAGACATCCAACCAGCTAGATACCACGTAGCCTTTGGCCCAGTCATTGATGGCGATGTCATTCCCGATGACCCTGAGATCCTGATGGAGCAGGGTGAGTTCCTCAACTATGACATCATGCTGGGTGTCAATCAGGGTGAGGGGCTACGCTTTGTAGAGAACGTCGTGGACTCTGAAGATGGTGTCTCGGGCAATGATTTCGACTTCTCGGTCTCTGACTTTGTGGACAGTCTTTATGGTTACCCGGAGGGAAAGGACACGCTACGGGAAACCATTAAGTTCATGTACACGGACTGGGCAGACAGAGACAACCCTGAGACCCGCCGTAAGACTCTGGTGGCCCTTTTTACGGATCATCAGTGGGTGGAGCCCTCAGTGGTGACGGCAGATCTTCACGCCCGGTATGGGTCGCCCACTTACTTCTATGCCTTCTACCACCACTGCCAGAGCCTGATGAAGCCCGCTTGGTCAGATGCAGCCCATGGAGATGAGGTGCCCTACGTCTTTGGTATTCCCATGATTGGACCGACTGACCTCTTCCCCTGCAACTTCTCCAAAAATGATGTCATGCTCAGTGCTGTTGTCATGACCTACTGGACAAACTTTGCCAAAACTGGGTAAGTGCCTACCTTACAACAAGCAAAGTCTGGGGCCTGTGCCATTATGTGAGTGCATGTTAGCAACTGATTTTTAATTGATCAATTCAGGCTGCTTTGTCTCTACACAGTGGCTAATATATTAAAGCAGCCATATTATGCTCAATTACAAGTACATAATTTTATTTTTGGCATCGGCTAGAATACATTTACATGATTTGAAGTCCAAAAAAAAAATGTTATTTTTCTCATTCTGTACATTGTTGCAGCATCTCTTTTTACCCTCTGCCAGAAACACTCTGTTGTAGTTTCTGTCTCTTTAAAGCCAACCTTTTTCCAAAAAGCCCAGTCTGTTCTGATTGGTAAGCTGGTCTAGCCTATTTTGATTAGTCTTCTGGGTTTCAGCTCCCGAGGCTTCATGGGCAGCTGTAAACAGTATTATATCTATCATATCTATGCTATTGGACTGTTGAAATTGTCCAATATTGTGCTACTGGAAGTCTATACTATGCAGTAGGTAATACAAGCCAAATAGGTGGATCTTCATTAACACTATTAACTAATATGGAAACAGAATTTACTAATCAGTGAGTAATAGCCAATTTGGGACTGGGGTTCCTTATTAGGTAATCAATTATTACTGAATGTGATTAACCTCATTAAGAATTGTTAAATAACTATGATAAATTATTTTAAAAATGCTTAAAAATGACCAATTGATTGCTTAAAATTACTTAAAATTAATTACTGAGATGTGAGCTATTGTCTGTTTTACTGTGAACAAGGTCGTAAAATGCACCACTACTTACTTAAGTGTTGTTTAGTTACTCTGCAGGAACTACTAGTGATCTGGACCAAAAAGAAAAGGTTTTCACTTTAAAATAATGGTCCAGATCAGTAGTAGTTTCTGAATAGTGTCTATGTAACATTTAGTAGTGAGACATACAGTACAACCTTATGATTTAAAGTGGTGATTATAACTTACAGACACCTTGAATATGTAAAATATATCACCGGAATATATCACCGAAATATGTAAAATGTAAATTATTTTACCAAAATAAGAAGGATCATGCATGTCGGGTGAAAACTTTTTCGATTTGAAGATCAGGGTAAATTTAACTTATTTTGTTTTCTGGGAAACGCAAGTATCCTCTGTAGCTTCTGAAGGGCAGTGCTAAATTAAAAAAAAAATATATATATATATATATATATATATATATATTATATTTGGGCAAAATAAGAAAATCTTCACATCTTCATTCTGTTCAAAAGTTTTCACCCCAGCTCTTAATACATTGTGTTTCCTTCTGGAGCATCAGTGAGCATTTGGACCTTCTGTAATAGCTGGATATGAGTCCCTCAGTTGTCCTCAGTGTGAACAGATGGACCTCAAAATGATACACTCGTTGTTGGAAAGGTTCAATACACAAAAATGTTTTCTTTGCAGATTCTGCAAAGGTGTATGTAAACTTTTGACCTCAACTGTATATTCTAACAGACAATGTTGTGATTTGGAGGAAGGTTTGTGGTTAAAGAACATAATGTGCCTTTGTCTAAACTTGAGTACTGCCCACAGGCCCGCCTTTACCTGTTCACATTTGTTTAATTATTTTTGTTATGTGCCAGTCAGTAATGAATTGGGGCATAAATGACACCAAAATTGTCCCCAAAATTAAAGATATTGGACAAAAAATAAATAAATAAATAAATACAAAATAAAAAAGCCCCTGTAATTATTATTATTATTATTTTCTATTTATAATAGAACAGACAATTACTGATGTCCCAGACACATTAAAATTGTGGTTAGTGAATAACTGATCAGTCTTTATAATTTGTTAAAGTTATTCAAAGCTGCACTATTAGCTGACTCATTCAAAAATAATTCATCTCAGTCATTACTTATGATCCACTAGAAGTGCATGTTGCTGTTTGTGTCTACAGAGACACTGTCCTCTGTCTATTTTATTTTTTTATTTTATTTTTTTTTATAGCTGTGGTTGGGATGTTTTTGAGCTGCAGCCTTTGGTCAGTAGGCGTGTCGTCTGTGTCTGGAAGCTCCACTTAGTTTTCTTGTATTGACGCAAACACAAATCGCTAATTGTCTTACTCACTGATATCTGTAACTCGACAAATTACTAGGCATTATAATTACATTTTATGATGACACATAATTACTGTTTATTAGCGAGCTAGACTGAATATGGCTAAACTCACTCGTAAACTGTTCATTCATATACACACACACACAGTGGCATTTATGCATGATAAACACAATATTTGAAAAAATATTTGCTATGCACGTCATCATTCATCTTCTCTGTCTCATGTGATGCTGCTGGTTGGACTGTGCCGGGGGTGTGGCCTCTGGCAGTCCTGAGCCCGCCCGTCAAGTTTGCATGCCAAATTTTGAACGTTGTGTTTACAAACAGTAACGAAAATCCAGCAAAATGCACCTTTAATAGTTTAATCTCATTCAGTAATTATTGATTACCCAATATAGAACTATCTCTGTCCTAAATTCACTATCACTTACTGATTAGTTAATCCTGTTTCTGTATTAGTTAATAGTGGTAGCTTAAGGTTGTACTAATCATTTGCCCTGCATTAATTCCTGTACAATTTAATATTATTAATGGACCATTATTCTAAAATGCTATTATTTTCTGTTTGAGAGATGAACTCCCTTGGTGTGGACTTTGTGATTTGCAACTTAAGATCATTTACATGTGCAAACTGCTATATTACACACTTAAAGAAAGGTTAAAAAAAAACGTAAAAGGTGCCTTTTGGTAGACAAAAGTGTCATGCCTATTTGAACAAAACAAAAAACTGGCATAAATTAAATTTCTGAAGTTGTCGAGCTGAATAAATGCGCACCTCCTGCAGATTATTTGCATTAAATACAACATTTTGTAGCTCAAATACATTCAATTTTTTGGTCACACTTTCTATAAAGCCCGTATTTATAAGGGTATTCTTAAGGCATTACAATGAATGCATAATGCTTTTTAAAAACCTTATATGTTGTATCATCTTATAAATATTCATAAGAACAGTTTTAATGTATTATTACAATTACCTTATTTTGGTTATAGCTTTTAAGAGTATGATGATATATAACACACAATGCATCCACTTAAATTACAGTTGATTATATTTCTCAGTTATAATGTATTATAAGTCTCATATCTTGCCATGTTACTATTGTTACTTTACTTAAAGCAGACCAAGACCACTTATAAGTAATAATAATATTTTTTTTTTCAAACAGCTACAACTAGATATCAGACCAGGTGAATGTGTAATATGACATTTGCTCTGAACTATTTTTATTGTAATAGCAGTATGATTATTTTGATGATGCCCTTTAGACAGCTGGTGATAAGAAACTCTGCAATTATATGTCAGCTAGCAGTCATTAGAGTATTAGTAGTATGTTTGCTAAATATATGCTAACACTTTATTTTGATGGTTCCCCAACATTTGACCTACCCTAACCTTAAACTGAGTCAAATATGTAAGTATTACAATGTATTATAATTATTATGTTTATTTATATGATATAACACATTATGGTTTTTTATAACGCATTATGAATTTATTATAATGCCTTAAGAATACCCTTATAATGAATTATAAATATGGGCTTCGTAGAAAGTGTTACCAATTTTTTTTTCTTAACATGACATTGCATGACACCTCTGTCAACAGGTTTATTTTATACCATTTTTAATTAAACATCTGAGAAATCAGAAAAGAAAATGTCCAGATTATTCACAGACAAGATTGTTGGTAGAGAACTGTGAGGAGGTAACTAGTGGGTACGATTATCAGACATTGCTGATGAAACCAAAATGCGACGTATCACCCAGTAAAACGAAGTAACCAGTATACTTATGTACCACTAGTGTGCAACTGAAAGTCCATGTACGCTAGGTACCACTCATTGAGTTGGTCTGTTTTTGCTTCCTGTGAGTGAAATCTGTTGCAGAATACTACTGTTTACAGCCTACTGTATGAATGGGACTTGAGACCCCGTGCAGAGGGAATTATCAGTGGAACTTACCGCATTTTTGCCCCTCAGCAATATCGATCAAAACCCCTCTCTTCAGTTGATCACTGCCGCCCCAGGTGACCGCATACTCAACAACACCTCCTCCCTCGCTCCCCCTTCTCCTTCCTGCTCAATCCTGCCCAGAGCACAAAGCATTATAGATCTGTATGAGGAGTGCTTGTAATCAGCTCTAACAACACAAATCTAATTTGACAACTGCTGTTACTGAGAAAAATTGATTGGTCATGCTGCTGCTTCTCCACTTTTACCAGACACAATAAAAATAACACCCCTTGACATTTATAAATCATTCTTTAACTGTTAAGTGCACACTAGGTGTAGCCAAAAAATAACATACACAGAGTGGAAATGCTAATGGCTGAGTACCGCAGGCTATTTTTTTTTTTTACGCTGAATGCTCAAGTCAACATTCTGCAAGCATATCAGAGAACTTTTTCAGAACAACATCTGTCCAGAAAATGTCAAATTAACTCAAGGGCATGGGACATTTGTACGCTAAAAACTGATTTCCTCCCACAGGGTAATAATTTTCTCTGTTAGACTGCCAGATTCCCTCAGTTTCTCAGCAAATACAAAAACAAAAATAAAAACAAAAATCGATCTTCTTTTTAACAGTCAAAATATTGTTTCTTAAATATTCAATATTGTAACTTTTGATACGAGTCTGTCAAATTCTGACAGTTTTATTAAAAATGTGTTTTTGCAGGAATTAATGAATAATGTGCAATTTAGATGTTTAATTATTTTTTAAAGTGTTTATAATAAAATACATTTAAATTTTATATAGTAACATACCTACTGACAGGGTTCCCTGTGTAGTTTATTCCCCGTGTAGTTCCCTCTGTTATACCTGACATATATCCAAATGAATTGATAGCAAATCAAGTCAAGATCAGAATCAAATCTAACTGTGAAATTTGTGCAAATACCCAGCCTTATTTCCAGTACTGAAACAGGAAGTTAGGAAGGGACACACTGAAGGGCTCATTTCTTTTTTTAACATCACAGATCAAAACACACTTGAGTTGTACTATGGATGAAAACAGTAAAGTTATGTTCAAAACAAATCACTTGTTTTGCCATAGTTTGATAGTTGGGAAAGGAAATACAGCATGACACAACAACCACGACTTGCTATTGCTTGTTGAAAACAGATGATATATTCAATTTAGAGGACATTCTCATTATAAAGAACATATTATTGGACAAAAAAATACAAACCTGCAAAATGACTCATCAATATTTGTGGTCTGTTTTAAGATTATAAATTGTAAATGTGTATATCCGTATATCTATGAAGTCTGTCCATTTTAATACAATATTAAATCGATGGCCTTAGAGCTTATTTCCAATTTCTAAAATGCCATTTCTTGAACATATTTTGATGTGAAGACACAAAACCATCTCCTAAACCCCTGCTGTGTCATATCTGCTATTTTAAAGCATCCTTTCAGAAATACTATTATATAAAGATTATTTATTACATGACAAACACTGTATCCTCTTGTAGTCATTCATCTAATGGCTCCCAGTTGAAATGGCATTATAGAATCCATTTCAAGCACTACTGATGTGCTGAGTATTTTTATTCTGATATTTTTATTCTGATATTACTGCCCATAGATTTGCTACATTTGTGTGGCTCTATTGTGAGAAGCGGATTATATAGGATACTGCTTAGCGGTCGGCTTGTACAGAGTAACGGATTAGATGCCAGGATAACGAACCTCTCAATCGCATAAAGTGAGCAAATCATCACTTCCATCTTAACCAGCAAACTCTCTGGTTTAGTTCTGATGCATACTAATGATAGCCACAAATGCGCACTACAGCATGTGAAGTGTGCTTACAGCTTCTCCATGTGATGACCTAGATAGCGCTCCCTGGCATCTCTCTAAACTGGACACTTGTACCCAAGCCAAATACAGAAATATGGAACCTAGAGATGAATAGGTGAACGTTATATTAAGCTTGTGCGACTTGTGTCCTCCAGCCCCGATTAAAATAGTTGAGGGTTTCATCTTTTGTTTCCTGAAGCAAATTAAAAATAAAATGGTTTGGCAAACAATATGTTTGGATAATGTGCTCTTCTGTCATTCCAAATAAATGAATACATGTGGAAAAAATCCTCTATATTATCCCCTTCTACCACGCGCTCTCTGTTCTCTGTGGTGCCTCCTCCTAGCAACAACAAGTGCATCCATTTCAAGCACAAAATAGTTAAAGACATGCTTTTTTGGGGTTAAATAATGGCGCAAATCCCAGTAATTTGACGAGCGTAAACAATAGTAAATTGTGTTGCGTGATTCATTTGAATACTCTCCTCCCATAAATTTGGCATCTGAAAGGCAAACGCAATATTCAATAGGGTCAGGCGCAAAAATAACTGTGTCCACGCTTTTTCAGCGCTAATTAATCACTGTGCGTCTTTGGTAAAACCTGACAGTGCAGTTTTTTTCAAATAATTTGTGAATTATTTGCTGTGGTGACCCCTAATACGTGCAGCCGAAAGTGTGAAAGATATTAAAATGTTACATAATTATTATCAGAACTATCAGTAAAAAGCATACATGTCTTCTGTTTGAAGAGGGTTTTACAAACAGGTGGTGGGTCTGACAGCTCTCACAATGTGTTGAATCTGTGTAATATTTGAAAAAATGGCGTTATTACGTATTTCTTCCTAACAAGTCTTTTTGAAGAAAAGTCCAAATAGACATTTTATCTGTCTTTGGGACAATTATTAAAAATCATTAATCTTTGAAATGAATGGAAGAATAATGATAAAATGCTGCCAAGTGTAGTGCCATTAAATTGAATTCAAACCTCAAAGGGTTTTTAGACATTTTCTCAGCAGGTTTTGAAGAGTAAAAGTGTAATACATTAGCCCCCTAATTAATTTATCAAGTGTTAACCAGTGGCCATTAGTCCTGCAGAAAAACAAAAGCATCCAAGAACCTTCTTCACACTTGAAAACTGAATTGGCGGTGCATATCGCCTTTGTTCAGGCTACTAATGGACCTCAAATGCTGCCGTCTGCATTTCTATAGAGATCGTAGCGCTAGCATTTGATGGACAGGGGCTGTTTCCTCTATATTCTTCTACTGTGTCATTCAGCCTCCAGTCAAACAGCCCATGCTGTGCCGAGCCCAAAACGTTGCTGAGCAGAATGCTGTTGTGCTTTTCCTTTTGTCCTCCTATTTTCTCTGCATCTCCCATCATGCTTTCTTGTAACAAGAACACAAGCCACTCTCAGAAATGCTGAGGCCTGCTGGGATGAGTCCAGATATTTCTGTTTGAAAAGCCCATGTTTTTTCATGATGCTGTCCCTTGTGGAGACAATTCCACTCGAAGAATAAAACATGATTAATCAATAATCAATAAGCCATGATTAATAAATAAGACTTAGCGGCGCACGTGCCAGCTTGGCTGTAATCGCTCAATGATTTGACACGACCTGCATTCTGCGTTTTATCGATGCATCTGTATTGAAGTCTGTTTTATTGAAATTCTGTTGCCTGTGCTTCATCTGAATGGCAAGCAGATGCTCATTAACTTACACTGTCTTGTCGTATCTGCCTCGTGATTGAGAAAACAAAAATAATAATTTCAATGCTGCATCTTAATGAGCAGCTTCCCTCACCGCTACACCCAGACAGAGTCTCTTGAACATCAGTTGACCCTGCACCCAAGGCCAAGACAATCTCTTTCTCTGCCTTTGAGCTAAATTGCTTCCCGCATCCGCTTGTTTTGACGTTCCTAGACTACGGCGAGTCCAATCGTGAATTAAAAGAGATTGTGTTTAGTTTGTTAAGCAGTCTCAGGGCCTTCTCAATTAAGTTTAGCACTTGATACTGTAGGAAATATCTTGGCAATATACAGATTTGCTTTGGGGAAGGAAAGGAAGGATCCTGCATAGGATCTTGAGAGGCCCTGGATGCTCATGACGAAGAGGCCACGCTGCATGTCGAATGTAATGAGCTGAAGCATCATCAGAGGAGAGCTGAGAGATCGGTGCCGGACAGGAGTCAGGACTCATGTTGACCATCACTCACCTTACCCATCCGATCAATAGCAGTTATAATGAAGAGTGCACAGGGGCCCGTGTCCTGCAGCTACCTGTATTATTTCAAAATCATTGCCTTCTTTTTGGCTTACTGAAAGAAAATCTCCCTGACAGTGATATAGAGATGTTCTAATACATTTCAAGATTCAGTATTTGAGGCTGCTTTTATGAATAAATACTTGAGTTAATTGCCCATGTAAAAGTCACCATTATGTGGCAGTGCATTTTATCATAGGTGTTAGGTTAAGAAACTTAATCAGTATAAACATGTATTTTACTTCCCCTCACTCGTTTACATTTAAAGGAGAAGTCCACTTCCAAAACAAAGATTCACATATAATGTACTCACCCCCTTGTCATCCAAGATGTCCATGTCTTTCTTTCTTCAGTCGTAAAGAAATTATGTTTTTTGAGGAAAACGTTTCAGCATTTTTATCTGTATAATGGCCTGATATGGTGCCCCGATTTTGTAGTTTAAATGCAGTTTAAATGTAGCTTCAAACGATCCCTAATGCAGTTGTAAACGATCTCAGCCGAGGAAGAAGGGTCTTATCTAGCGAAACAATCGGTTATTTTCATTAAAAAATAAAATTTCTATACTTTTTCATCTCAAATGCTCGTCTTGTCTTTCTCTTCCTGAACTCTGTGTATTCTGGCTCAAGACAGTTAGGGTATGTCAAAAAACTCCAATTGTATTTTCTCCCTCAACTTCAAAAATCATTTCAAAATCACCCTACATCGCTGCAGAAGTACCGACCCAGTCTTTGCAAAGTGAACATGCAAAGAAGATCAAACACCCTTAACAAAAAAGGTAAAACAGCGATATAGGACGATTTTCAGGTTGAGGGAGAACATGAGATGGGGGTTTTTCGCCATACCCAAACTGTCATGATCTGGAACAAAAACAGTCCAGGCAGAGCAAGACAAGTTGAGCGCTTGGCATTTAAAAGTATGTAAATTGTATTGTTTTTCTTAAAATAACTGATCGTTTCACTAGATAAGACCTTTCTTTCTCGGCAACCGCATTTGGGATCGTTTGAAGCCGCATTTAAACTGCATTTAGGAAGTTCAAAACCGGGGACCATATCAGTCCATTATATGGAGAAAAATGCTGAAATGTTTTCCTCAAAAAGCTTAATTTCTTTACGACTAAAGGAAGAAAGACATGAACATCTTGGATGACAAGGGGGTGAGTACATAATATGTGAATCCTTGTTTTGGAAGTGGACTTCTCCTTTAATGGCATTCAAAACAGAACAAAAATAAATACATACATGGATAAAAAATAAATTATAGTGTCATTCATTACAAACAACATTTATTTTAAATGCTAAATATATATATATATATATATATATATATATATATATATATATTATATTATTATTATTATTATTATTATTATTATTATTATTATTATTATTATATATTTATTTGAAACCAAACTGAAACTAAACCACGTGATGGGCTAACTAGGCTCACATACCTCTCATTCGACATGACTCGTTTCATGAGTGAATCATTAGACACGGTGTAACATTTGGTTGCTAAACTATTTTTTATTAAAGAATATAGTTTGAAATAAATGTAATATTTTCAGGTTACTTAATTTAATGTTAATTGCAGTTAAATAAAGATAGTTTTAGTTTATCTTAAATGTAGTTAGTTGAACTTACTGTAAGTACACCTTTATATGTAATTACATAATTTTATTGGCTTTTATCTGAAATATGGATAAAGGAATATGGATGACCCCTTGAATGTACTGACAAACATTTATTATTGTAAATTTAAACATACTTTATTCTAATGTCTTTTCTATTACATTTTTTGTGATATATTTAAATATATTTGTAATTACACATTTGTAATGATGAATGTTGGAATTTAGCACATTTAAAATATATGAACTTGAATATCAAGTAACACAACAGTTAAAATTATACTCTAAAGTACTTTACAAATGTTTTCTATTGCTGCATAGGAGATGCAAAATAAACATTACCAAAGCAACTGACTATCTAAACTTTAAGCAACAGCAGTTTAAACTTTCTGGGCTGAATAGCAAGGTTTGTTGAAAGCATCCCCTCTCTCTCTGTCATGTTTTATGTTATGTATTCTATCTGCTGACCTTGAGAACAGCAAAGAGAGATAAGAAAAACTCTAAATGTAACACTGCATCTTTCAAAAGATAAGCCAGTTGTGTGTGGACCTTGAAATGCACCGTAAGATGAAAAACCAGACGAAGCAGTGCACGCTACATCCTGTATTTATAAATAACCCCTAGATAGAAAACTTTCAAATTAAAAGTACATACACTACCTTGAGTTACAACCAATGCTATTCAGTTGAAGATGGAGTTTTCATTGAAATAAGTGACCCTGACCAAAGTACACTAAGACATTGAAGTGGAAACAGAGGCTTTTATGATGCCCCATCGGATTTGGTGTCTCTATGTCCACAGTCATTCAAGCGCTGCAAATTAGACTAATGAATAACCAATGGAATTAACTCTGACTCGTTTTCACCTTCTCATATTCATTAGATTTATTCTGCTATGACTGCTATGTGGAAAAAAGACCTTTTAGGGTTTAGCATGTTTTTGTTTTTTGTTTTTTGTTTTTTGGGGGGGGGGATTTCTTTCTTTCTTTCTTTCTTTCTTTCTTTTATTCAATTCTATATGTAAAAATGAGTTTTTTAAGTGGCTTATTGCTATGGATAACTGGGTAATACTTTAGAATAGGGAACACTTATTTACTATTAACTATGACTTTTTTCTTAATAAATCCCTAATTTGCTGCTTTTAATAGTTTAATAGTTAGTAAGGTAGTTGTTAAGTTTAGGTATTGGGTAGGATTAGAGATGTAGAATAAGGTCATGTAAAATAAGGCATTAATATGTGCTTAATTAGCACTAATAAATGGCTAATATTCTAGTAATATGCATGCTAATTAGGGATGTGACGAGATCTTGTGACGATATCCCCATGAAACATTTTGCAGTGTTTACAATAGAACTGCACAATTAATCCTTAAAATATTGAGATCTCGATTCAAACACCCATGCGATCTTATTCCTGAATGACAACGATTTAGCTATGCCTATTAGGACTGTTTCACATCGCGAGTGTCAGTGAAGCGTGAGAAGCACGTTTTGCGGCTGCTCATGCTAATGAATCAGAGGGTCGGGGTAAATGTGAACGCAGAAAGAGCAACACAAACAGTCTTTTCAACCACATTATAATCATTATTTCTGTGTTACAGACATTTAAATAACAGAAGTACTGGGATTAATTTTTATCGTTTGGGTATAAACACTTACTGTCTTCAGTAGCGATCAAAACGAAAGTATCTTAAAGGGGTCATCGGAAGTTCACTTTTCCATGTTGTTTGAACATTAATGTGTGTTGGCAGTGTATGTACAAATCTACCCTATAATGATAAAAATCCATGCAGTGGTTTTTAATTAATCTGTAAAAATAATATGCCCTTTTTCAAATCGAGCCGTTCTCAGATGCCTGTCGGTGTGCCGTCACACCCACAGAGGCCGCTCCCACAATAGTTGATTGACATGAGCTCTTACCTTAGACCAGCTGTCACCGCTAAAGATGCAGTAGATTACGTTTGTTTGTGAATGGAATGCGCCTCCCAATCTACATATGTCCGTCTATGTTCGCGCGAATCATTCATGATCCAGCTTCACTTACAGCAGAACTGAGTATAAGCATTTTTTTTACGAATCTTTGCGATCACCTTTCCTTATTTCCTTGGTAGTTAGGAAGTTTAGCGGCTAAACGCGACTAAATGCGGCTAATGTAAACAAGACCGTCTTTCCACAGAGAGTAGAGAGGGGCGGGGTGAGCAGAGCTCATCTGCATTTAAAGGAACAACCCCTTAGAATGAGATGATTTTTGCAGAGCTGATTTTGGCAAGGTAAAAAGGGTGTTGTTTTACAAAACCATTGAGAATTTTTAATCAAAGTATATTAGAGACTTTTCATTAAGACCCTAAAGAATCATATCAACTTGTGGAAAATGGGCATCCGATGACCCCTTTAACACTTGGATGTATTGTAACGCTTAACGCTTATCCTCTTCCGCCAGGAGGTGGCGACAACTGCCCGTTTAAAAAAAAGTATGTCATTGAATCATTCATTCAGATTTCAATAGTCAAACAAGTCTTAATGATGTGAGACACTGACTCTTTCATTGAATGTTTGTTTGTTTTTTTTAATCATTATTATTTAGTTTAAATAAATATAGGTTTTTAAAAGACTTAAGCAATGAACATTTTGTCAGAACCACCAGTAAATTACGTTATTTTGTTTAGTTGTCTAATCTTTTTTCTCCAGAATCGTGAGAGAATCATGGTCTCCAATTTATTAAAAATAACTGGGATTCTCAATTTATCCAGAATCGTGAAGCTCTTGTTTAAATGTTATTACTGCATATAATTCATTGAAATGAAAGTTTAATTTCCTAAAGTTCAAAATGCAACTACATTTTTTTTGCATTTTGTCTTTTTCAGTTGAATAAAAGACTATTTTACCTATATATTTGATCATTGAGGATTTCTTAAGAAAAGTTTAAAAATCTCGTTTCGTATCGTTCTCGTGAACCCAGTCTCGTGTCTTGTCTGGTCTCATGGGATAAGTGTCTCGTCACACCCCTAATGCTAATAAGCAACTAGTTAAGAAACCAGAAAATAAAGTTTAGAAGTACGAACAATTAGCCTTAGCAAATTTAAATGTAAAATTTAAAAATAATTGAATGACCGTTAACAGTGGAACTTTTTCCAGACTTAATTTGCTACTAGAAAACTAGAATACTACACTGCTAAGGTTGGATTCATTGATGAAAATATCTTCAGACAGACCTCTCCCTTTGGTGTTAGGATGGCGTTTAGGAAGTCCAACCTAGTTTCAGAATCTCAATTGTCGTGGAGTAGTTTTCTCTCAGGGCCTGAGATCTGAATGAGTGGCACTGATAGAGGCTGAAGTGCTGCTTCACCGGGCAAGCCCAAGTGGCCTGAACCGAACCATTTGAGAGGTTTAGGAGTCGATTTGAGTGGGTGACCTGACAGAACACTGTCAGCTAATTCATGGCCTCCATTTGCACATACACTACCCAGATTGTGGGTTAGTGGAATGAATGGGGCACCAACTTGGTCACTGGAGAGGGATAACACTTGTTATACATTATTGACATTGCTATGGTTACCTACTGTAACAAGGCATAGGGCGTGCAGTTTTATAATCCTCAAGCAGAAGTTTATTAGAAATATGCAGTCCTATATCCAAAAGAGTAGTCATACACTGTGGCATGGTCAAAATCTAAATAGTCACAATCAGGGTTATTTTTGGCTCATTTCCACCAAGCAGTACGGGTCAGTACAGTATGGTACGATTCAGGACCGAACACCGTGATCCAGCTTGCGTTTCTACCACCAACAGTACCCTTACTTGATAGGTGTAGAGTATCCCAGAAAGTAGCGACTGACGATAAAGCACAACAATAAGCACAACTCTGCCTCTTTTTGTTAAATGTCAGTTTTAATGAACAATAATAGCCATTATAAAAGTATAAGTACAGAGTATAAGAGGCTTATGTAAGAGGAGATAAAGACAAAAACAAACAATTCAGTCAAACATATGCTTGAAAGTCAGCATGGTGAAATTCAAAATAAATATATAAAGTTAAAAATAACTTATAATAAAAACAATACAAAAAATAGATTCATAAAACCAACGATTGCCTGTTAAATGTACCCAAAACAAATTGTATCTCATGTTTAGTCCTTACAGAGACATCAGAGCCAGCAGCAAATGTCAGAAGGACTAGCCGAGCTAAGGCTGCTCTAGGCGGGATACATGAGCACTGAGCGCCCGGTATAAATAAACCGCAGATTTGAGTTTTGAGTCAACAACTACATTCTCGTCTGAAAAAACTCTTAAAACTACATTTCATGACACAATAACAGTAATATTTTGAAATTAATCCATAAGAAGTGTCCATAAGAACAGACAAGAACGCATATCGAGAAATGGCTATTGTCTGTGTGAAAATATAAAATTATAAAATACACTGTTTTTGTTTTTTTGTGTGTGTTTGCACACTCTAATGTAAATAAGCCCAACACGCATGGACAGCATAGTGAAATGAGTGAAGGAGACGCTTTATCTCTTTGTAGCAGTTTAGCTCCACCCTTTTAGTGCACTGTAAAAAATAAAAACACAATTTGTTGAGTCAGCTTAAAATAATTTGTTACCCTGCTGCCTTAAAATTTTAAGTTTAGTTAACTAAAATAAGTTTAGTCAACTTGAAATGTTAAGTTGTACTAAGTAACAACTTAGATATTTGTGTTTGCTAAACTTAACAGATGGGTAAGTAACCCAGCTGCCTTAAAATTTTAAGTTGATTCAACTCAAATATCTAAGTTGTCACTTAGTATAATTTAACCTTTCAAGCTGAATAAACTTTTTTTGAGTTGACTGAACTTAAAATTTTAAGGCAGCCAGGTTACAAATAATTTTAAGTTGGCTCAACAAATTGTTTTTTACAGTGTACCCTTTGCTGTACTAGGTACCCCAACGCAAAGGTACCAAAAATGTGGTACGGCACGATTCACTATTTTGGTACCATAGAAACCCCCCACATGTGAATTTTGTGTGGCACATTCACACGGGATAACCGAAGCCTGTGATTTTATTCGAATTTATCGACTTATCTCCCGGATATGATGGCACTTAATTTTTATTTTTAACACATTACTCTCGAATTATGATGTGAACCACCTTGCTTGATTGTGCGCTATTTTGGATAGGTTATTGCTTGGAAATATCTTGTCATTATCGGTCTAGCTGTATGATATATCATAAACAGAAGAATGTTACCACATGCTGTTATACATGTCATCCATATCCATCTAATCATTCTTTGGGTTTTTGCTCTTCTGATTATTTTCAGCTTTCTCATTACACAAATTGTGTTTTTGTATGGTGTATAGCAATATGACCCACAACCCAAAACACTCCAATGCAGCCTCCATTCTTCGCAAAAGAAAAATAAAGATAAAAGATAAAAAGACACAAATGAACAACAAATACCTTAAAAAAATGATATACAACCCCACCAAATCCTGGCCAAATCAAAGAGATGCTGATTTGCACACTACTATTACTATACTATTATACTATTATTATATCACAGGACCTTGGCATTCGGTGAAATATAATTGGTAATTTGCAGAGGAATTTTTACTTTACAAATTACAGACATGGACAACACGCACAGGATTATGGTCAGAGAAAACCTTCTGCAATTGTTACAAATGACTAGAGGTCACCAGGTAATACTAATCCCTTGCGAACAGGACTTAAAACTAAAATTAAAATAATTAAAATAATTATAATAATAACAACAAAAATGCAAACAGGAAATATGAAATGAAAATGAAAACAAATTACAATATATTATATTATATTATATTATATAAATATAATAGAATATTATGTAAATATAATGTAATATTTACAGAAAAGAAACATAATAGTATCTCAATCTAAAATGACAGACAGATCATGCAAGAGATCAGTAACATAACCAAAACATGAGCTCAGTATAAATGGCCATAACTGCAGGATAAATGAGACTTCACAAACATTGAATGACTCACGCTGCCTTATATCAGAGCCCCTCCCCTAAAGGGAGCCTTCAAGGTTAACAAAAAGAAGCATAACGCTGCAGTACACTTGCAAGGAGACAAGACAGGAGGCCTTTTTAAATGGATGTCAGTGAAGAAGAGGCTTCAATACTCTTAAATGAACTGCTTTTGTGAGGAAACAACTCACAATCGACAGCCTGTTGGCTAATTATTGCCCATTATTTGAGATTGCATTCATGTCCACAGCACAAATGGTGCTGTAAGAGTACTGTGCTAAAACAGAATACTTTTAATACATAAAAAGTTTAGAAAAAATACAGAACCTTAAGTGTAAGAAATAGTACAGTCTGGTAGCACTAATTCTAATTACGCATCTTCATTTACATCAACACACTAAATCACAAGCTAAACCCTCACGTGTGAAACACCCACGCAAAGTATGTCATCACTGCAGATCAACAGCCTCTGAAGACACATGCAAAACATCACGACTGACCTCAAATCAGCAGTCAGTAGCATTGAAAACTCAGCTGCAAACACAAATATGCTGTGTCATGCAAGTCGGTTGATTGACCATTATGAGACTGTGTGGTGATATTGAGATCCTAGCGTTTCCTATTAAGCGAGAATGCCCCAGGTATACTGACTGCCACTCGCACGCCACGCAGCAAGAATTCATATATGCTGCACCGCTGCGGCACTTATGTCCTGTTCTCTGGCATGTTGCACCGTGGCAGATCAATATGACCTTACCTCTGCTGCCTGCTTCTTTGAAACTTAATTACTGATATTCAGCTACAAAGTCATCATGGTCCGGCTGCCAATATTCATTGGGGATCATTACCAGCCTAATAAAACTGGTTATTTATCAGCTTCTGAGCTGACATTCAACCTATCTGCATTTACTTCTCGGCTCGCAGAGGCACAGATGAGAAAAAAAGCACAACAAACATAAAAGAATGTGATTTGTTTTCAAACTAGCTGTTTTTCTGTCCTTAGACTTTATTTTTTGCAGAGGTGTCACAGCATAGACCAGTGTCTCTCCAACTGTTTTGGATGACATGACTTTAGAAATGTGTACATTTGTAAAAAAAAAAAAAAAAAAAAAAAAAAAAAAAAAATGTTTTATGTATAATTTTTGCATCTAAGACTCTTTTGCAATGCATGATGTGAAGCTGAACTGGCATGTCAACGGTTGCACAATGTAATATTGTGTGAGACAGGCCATCAACAAAAAAAAAGAAATTATTCTGTTTACCCCAAGTATGCAAGTTGCATCAAGATGCTCGATTTTCATAAGGGCAAGCACAACATTTCAAACATGATTTTGATAATGTAACGTCTTTAACACAGCAGTTCTAGACAGATGGATAAGCTTTTCTTAGCTTTAGCAAATTCTAAAATATGTTTAATAGTAATGCATTTGAATTTAATTCGCATAATAACACTGAATTACAGTGTCATCTTTTCTGAATGTTGTCATAGTTGATGCATTTTCTGATAGGACTCTTCCGCAGATATGCAAAGTTGCTACTTGGATTTAAAAGTGTGCGGCTTGCAGACTAGCAGACAGTATACAAACAGCTGCCATCTTGACTTCTTGTCACTTTTCATCCTCTGTGACAAAACATTAGCGACAGGGAATGTCCCTACATTTTGGAGTTGAACGACTCAAGGGCACACCAGTGGTATCTCTAACTGTTTAGTTCATGGGGTGTCTCTTCATTAGATCAAGTCTCTGAAACGTTACATTGTTCCATCTTGCAGTATTTTATCACAGATGAGGGGTCAAGGTTTAGCTGGTTAGCATGTCCCTGTTAGCTCCTGCTTGTTGAATCATACCATGTGGCAGCGAAAAGCATATTTCTCCACTGACAGTGATGAAAAAAAAATATTTCTGATTAAATTATTTTTATGTAGTGTATATTGTACCACTGCCCACTTTTCGAAGAGCTTTTAAAAGCTTAGGATAGTCACTAGTGGAGCTAAAAGACAACAAGTAGATGTGTGATTATTTAGATGGCATATGTTCATGCAGACGATAACTCAATAGTACCACAGAGGTTGGACGCCACCTTGCTTTGCCTTCTGTGAGCTTGTAATATCAGTTGGAGAAACAGTGACCCCTGGAGGCTAAAGGCTAATACAACACACACACACGAGGGCCTTTTGCCAGCATCCCCCCTTTAGCGTTTAGATTAATATGGTCCACTTTCTATCAGCACACTCGCTGTTAATGCAATCTGCACTGCTTTCCCAAAGCAATTAACGGAATGGATGCACTGCTGTTGTTTTATCAAAAACAAGTTGCATCCTGAAGCACATCTCAGCTGTTGATTTATTCATTTGTGTTTCACTTTAAAAGCCTCTGGCCCATCTCTTTTTTTACACAGAATGAGCCGAGGATGCGTGAAGCCCAGCAGGCAGAGGTGCTTAGAGATATGAGCTGTAACGTAATGTCACACAAGGGAGAAATAGAAAATGATGATTTGGAAGAAGTGCCAGGCATCTTTATACAAGAAGGTGAAACAAGACAGATAGTAGCGCAGTGATGATGAGGAATGTCTGTGAACGTAAAATTGTTTTGTTGATTGGCGCAAACTCCAGGGGTTGATATGAGAAAGGATGTGAGCTTTATGCATGCTTAGCATGACCAAGAATGAAGGTACTGTATTATTGAAAAGAAAGAAAGGCAGAAAAGAAGAAGCATGCAGATGTTTCTGCTGAAGATTGTAAAGTATGATAATGATAATAGAATAATAAAAGATAATAGATAATAAAAGAGCCAGTGTCAAATTCTGCTTCTGGAGGGCCAGTGCCCTCTTGAGTTTAGCTTCCATCTGCCCTAAAACACTTCCCTGGAAGTTTCTAGTAATCCCAAACTTGATGTGTGACAAAATTAGGACACCTTTACTGTTAACATAGGAATTAAGAGGGTAAGTAACGGTCAGACACTGCTAATCAAATATCTTTGATTAACTAATCATCAGCAAGCGTGAGCACCTCCATAAACAAAGATGTTTTGGCAGTTTGCTGGTTCAGAGAAATGGCAGGCAACCCAAGAACTACAGGCCTCAGTTAACATGTTAAATGATAAAGTTCATGATAGTACAATTAGAAGAATATGGGACAAGTATGGCATATTTGGAGGGGTTCCCAGATGAAAGCTTTTTCTATCTAAAAAAAAACATGGCAGCACGGATTAGGTTTGCAAAGTTGCATCTACACAAACCAGAAGACTTCTAGAACTATGTCCTTTTGAACAGACAAGACCAAAGCAGATGTGTTGCAATAGTCCAGTCAAAATCCAGACCTCATCCTGACAGAATTGCTGTGGCAAGAGCTGTGCATAAACAAATGCCAATAAACCTCAATAAACTAGAGCAACATTGTAAAGAAGAGTGGGCCCAAATTAGTCCAGATCGATGTGAGAGACTGATAATTCATTTTCCAAATTTTAAGACCAGATAATGCCAAGGACCAGATTTTTTTTATCATTTTTATTATGTCCTTATACAGAAAACCGTGGAATTTAATAGGTTGTCCTAACGTTTTCAGATGACTGTATTGACAGGGGGGTTGTCAAAGTGTAGACAAGACAAAAAGCACCACTGATATGGTCCATACAACTAGGACATTATATTCCAGGCCTTTTGAAGCTTTTCTTGAAAACCGAAAGCTTCATGTAGCATATGAGTTGTATGAGCTACATTTATAGTACCTAGTCACTAGATGTAACAATGCACCTTGATCCAGTTGAAAATCGATGAAAATATGTGATGATTCAAGTTGGTTGAGATGTCAAACGAACTGCGATACAGTTGGGGGCAGGGGTTTATAAAAATGAGGAGAACTTACTGTCTTCAGCAAAGTTTATATAGTATTTTATTTTCATCTTACCACTGTATAATTCAGTTTTTGATTCAAATGCATTTTTTTGTACAAGGTTCATTTTCTGTGGACATTTATTTATTTATTTATTTTTGTTATTTGACATTAAAAAATTTTAGTTTCACAGACATTTGCAGCATTATGTCTGAGAAATGATAAAATGACACTTTTTCATTTATAATTTGTCTTAAATCTCATTTTGTTAAAAAAAAAAAATCATGAGAAAATCATATTGTGAGCCGTATCCCATCTGAGCTGAGTGAATCATTACATCCCCACTGTACGCCTTCACTGAAAAAGAGCTCGATAAATGTTCAGCAAAACAACAACTTTTTGGATTCCACGAAAACATGAAAATCATGATGACAGAATTTTCATTTTTGGATGAATTATTGCTTGAACTCTAGCAATTTACATGAAAACTTTACTTCTCAGCTTAGCGTAGTTTATTCATTGATGTTCTGTTTGTTTTGCAGAGATCCCAACAAACCAGTGCCTCAGGATACCAAGTTCATCCATACTAAGGCCAATCGCTTCGAAGAGGTAGCCTGGTCCAAATACAATCCACAAGACCAGCTATACCTGCACATCGGCCTAAAGCCACGAGTCCGTGACCACTACCGCGCCACTAAAGTGGCGTTCTGGAAGCACCTGGTCCCTCATCTGTACAACCTACACGATATGTTCCACTACACCTCCACCACCACCAAAGTGCCGCCACCCGAGACGACTCAGAATTCCCTGTCCACCAAACGTCCCAATGGCAAAGCCTGGCCGTTCAACACCAAGCGGCCGCCAATGTCTCCGGCGTACAACAGCGAGAGTGGGAAGGAGCAATGGAACGGAGAAGAGGAGCCAGGCCCTCTGGTGGTGGAGAACCCTCGGGATTACTCCACCGAGCTGAGCGTAACCATTGCAGTAGGAGCTTCGCTGCTGTTCCTCAACGTTTTGGCGTTTGCTGCTCTGTACTACCGCAAGGATAAGCGCCGGCAGGAACAGCACCCGCAACCCAGCCCGCCACGAGCCACCACCACCAATGACGTGAACCGGCACGCCCCTGAAGAGGAGATCATGTCCCTGCAGGTGAACCAGATGCACCACGAGTGCGACGCAGGGCCGCCCGGCGACCCATTACGACTCGCTTCACTTCCCGACTACACGCTGACTCTGCGGCGCTCGCCTGACGATATCCCACTCATGACACCGAACACCATAACCATGATCCCCAACTCGCTGGTGGGCATGCCGAACCTACATCCGTACAACACCTTCACAGCTGGCTTCAACTCCACCGGCCTGCCACATTCCCACTCCACCACACGTGTATAGCTTTATGGCGATCCAACACAAGGGAGGGATGGGGAAAAGTCTTTGGTTTTAATGAAAACGTTGAAGCGAGAGGAGGGGGTTCAGGACGATGATGGAAACAACATGATTTGAATAGACTTTTACAAAAAGCAGTGACAAGTTCTTTCCAGATGTCAAGTTGTGCAAACCTGCCAAAACAGAACTGCTCTCTTTCCTTTGAAAAGGGACGAGCATTTCAAGCAGTATTTTTTCTAATCATCATTTTAAAAGAAAAAAAAAACGCCTTTTTAAGCAGAATCGGGCGAATGGGGCGATCACTTTTTTCTTGAATAAATAACAAAAAAACAAACAAACAAACAAACAAAGGAAAGTGCATTTTATTTCCCATCACAGTCTTTTGTGGGAAACATGTTTCAAAACAGTGGCCTCTAAGGTGACATCTGCATAATATTGTTTGCTTTGCTTTTCGATTTATTTTCAATGCCTTATAAAGAGCTGTTTTTTCTCTTAATTTGACGATCTTTCCCTGAGATGTGTCTGTGTGGAATGTAGCGATCTGACTTTTAATGGTTGGATTCCAGGAAGCATGAGACAGACGACAAATATGGAAAGCGATGGATTGAAACGGTAACTGCAACTTATTTTCCAGTTGCATAACCTCACATGTGGTGTTTTAACTTTTTTTTTTCTTGGTTCCACTGAAAATCTTTGTTTGAAACTTTTCCATTGGACAAGACTGGAGATACAGACTTTAAAAGTTACTGTAATTGTTTTGTTTAAAGAAAAGTGCATCTTTTACAACAAAATTATCTATCGGCTCCTGCGTCAAATTCCCATGAAATGCACACTTACACACAACGCTCAGAGCACTGTTTGACTAGTGTGCGTGTGTGAGAGATTCTGGGTGTGAACGGGAATATCTGAGTTGAGTCTATGTGTGTGTGCGTGTTTGATTGCCTTTGCCATGTTTTCTGTTAAATATTTGTGTGATGGGAGTGGGGGGGGCTTCTTTACCACTGCGTTGATTTTTGTTCACCACAAGTAGTGTTTCAGCTGCGTCTCTTGTCGTCTGTCTTTGCGAAATAGAACTTTTTGTTATTTTAAAAAAGTTACATATGTCTAATTTTGCTTAAGAATTACAAAATAAATATATTATTTTACATGCAAGAGAAAACAATAGCTTAAGATTGAACTGAACTAACTGACATGATTCCATTGACTTTGTAAGCGTTCCTCTCAACTGGAGACAGTGGCCTCTTTACACTGAATAACCTGACTTCAGTGTAAACCTGTGTTTCTTTAAATATATATATAAATATGGGCATACATACATATATGTATAGGGCTTTTATGAAGATTTTGCTCCCATTGACCTGAAAGTGTAAATGACCATTATTATTAGCAATTATTAGGCTGAAAGCACCAATATTCAGAGGGCAGAGCAGTTAGTGTCTGTGCTAGTTTTATCCTCTACACCATAATCTGAGGCCACAACAAGTGTCTTTTTAATAGCTCTATATGTATATTTATGTATAAATATATTTAATATTTATTTATGTATACCAGATGTATACATGCTGATTGTGCCATGTGCCAAATTAAACCATAAAACTGGCGAAGAAAACGGTTTCCAAAAAACTTTATTTTATTTATATTTATTTAGAATGTTTTCTTTTTGTACAACTCCATCACAGTTAAATGCATATTACCTATCTGATTTATGTTGCTTAATATATCAGGATTTTTTAATGAAATTATGGGTGAAATTCAAGGTAGTATGCTAAACCAATTATCTGTAACATCAAGTCATTTTGCAGTATGATTAGAACAGACAACTGCTAAAACACCCCTTGAAAACTCCATTTTGCCAACACATACAATGTACACACACACACACACACACATATATATACATGAGTCCAATTTCAAAAATGACATAATGGGTAAAACTGTTCAGCAAAGCATTCGAAGAGACAGGTGTGTAAATTATGTTTAATTACACAACTCCAAAATAAAACCAGAGACTACAGACATACAAAGACGGTTCACTCCTATACTAATGAATGGGAAAAACTGCAACCTGACGGTAGGCCAGCCAATGCACATGTGCAGTCATAAGCCCGTTACGAATGCTCATGCGCATTGGCTGGTCTAGAATTTTACGTCTAGGCTTTTTAAATGCTATTTGAGCATGAGAAACAAAATTCATGGGGCAGATAATTTCAGATTTTATTGCTGATTTGAAATATGTCATGCGAGTTCAGCGAGTCATTTTTGAGATTTCAGGACCATTCATTTAGATTGAAAATATGAAGAGGCTTTCCTTGAAAGGGACTTTAATAAAAACCTAACACTGCGTAACGTCATTCCAGGCATCAGAAAGCCTTTATGGTCAGAAACTGGAGTTACAAGCTAGTATGAAAATCCCATGCTACACAATCATATAATAATATAATAATAATAATAATAATAATAATAATAATAAAGAAATAAAAGAAAATTAAAATGTAAATATTAGCATTGTTTTTTAAATGCACTAATAAATAATTATATTTTCATTTAATTGTTTTTATTTAAAAAAATGATAGTATTAAAATATTTATAATACTAAACTTTATAAATAGTTATTTTGTTCATAAAAAATAAAGTGCAATAATACTATGATTACTATTATTACTAAACATACTATGATCTGTGAACCAGACTGAAAAACTTTCTGTTCAAGGGGTATTTCAATGAGGGTTTCTGAGGAGAGGAGAGAGGGTGCTTAGGACTACAACCATTTAGCCTCCAGCATCAGACTCAGGTTCTGAGATGAAGCGGCCTCTGATTTTTGCCAGACTCTTGTCCTGTTTGACCTTCATCAACCCCCTGCAGTTCTTCGTTACAATAACTCAAACCCCCTTCATCACCAGCACCATGACATGTGCGTTTATCTACAATTCTGACCTTAAAAGTCACATTACTTTGAACTGTATTTTAAATCAATGTCTCGTCTTCACCTAGCAGGTTCTCCATAGATGTCCAAGGTTAAACGTGGTCCACTGCCGTTCGACATCTGGTTGTATAAGGCCCGAAACATAAGCAATCATGTAATACAAACTTTAAAAGGGCAACAAACTCTACTTTACAATGTAATTAGCTGTAATGAAGAATGAATACCATGCCTCTGTAGTTAAAAAGCTCTTGGAAATTAGGTTTGAATAAGACTTCAACAGAACTCCCAGAACCTGAGTCATCAGCAGATGAGAGTGTTTATTACTCATGTGGGTGTTTAAGGATGTTTCGATGGCAGCTTATTCATCACTCATATTCAGCTTTTGATCCCTGATTGACTGAAGAAATATCACAACATACATCATGGAAGTCTCACAGGAGCAGCCGCGTTTCCTCGGATGAGCATGCTGCAGACAGGGGTTATATTACAGACGGCACTGATATGAGCAGATAGAAACTCTGAGACCCTTTGGGCCACATGACAGACACCTGCTTCAATATCTACTGACTGAAGTACTCGGGTGTCACGCTAAACCCGAAGAATAGGCATAAGTATGACATTAAACGAGTTTTTAGGCTGTGCAGTGAAGCAATTTGATTGTAGCTTTGTTCGCTTGAGCGTGTACCTGCCGTTGAGGAAATTACTTTAGCTCCTAGGCTGGAAGCCGCGGTGCATAACATCTTCTCTTCTGTGTCTTAAGTGCTGCTCTCATAAATCACATGATTTTTCGCGCTTTCCTCTGCTGCTCTGTTCCTCTGGCATCCTCTTTTACTGTAGCTCTGAAAGGGTCTAATGTGCAATAGAAATGAATATGACATTTCCATTAATTAGATCGTCCATTTTCTGATTAAATGAATTATTCTTGAAGTAACATCTACATATTTTACTGTATTTAGAATGCCAATCTTGAGAATATTAGAGCTTGATAATGATCTCGTTCTCATGCACACAATGTTTCCTCATGTCTGACTCTATATTCAATGCTAACAGAAACACTATTGCCTTGTTTTGACCTGTTGATATGGATTTATCCCTATTTATGACAGACAAGTTAACAAACAAATGCAGTGCTCTTCTAAATTGCTGTATGGTTGCTAAATTGCTGGGTCTTGATAGGCACTTGTTAGGATGCTCTGGGTGCTAGTTGTTTGCCAGTGCTGGGAAAGTTACTTTTAAAAATAATGCATTACAATATTGTGCTGCTCCCTAACACAACTAATTGCGTTACTTGGTTACTTTTATTGAAAGTAATGCATTAATGCTACTTCTGTGTTACTTTTTCTCATCTAGGCTGAGCTTACTTGGTTGCTTTTAATATAAAAAGTTATATTTTTAGAAAATATAAAGGTTCTTTCAGTAAAAGTAAAATGAATACGCCTCAAACAAAAGTAAATTCACATCTGTACTCTAGAGGTTGCAACTCAAACATACCTCTCAGCTGTGCTGCCATTCTGGATTGCATGAAGAATTGGCTGCATGAAAAGAAAATTCAAAACTCTAAGCTCTAAACTCTGTTTATAAACTAATTTTTGCTTACTAGTATCGATGAATTGGATCGTTGAAGCTCAGCAGCAAAGACACTGGTTAATAAAATGAGATTACATACATAAAGGATATTTGTGTATTGTGTACAGTCAATAAATGGGAAAAATAATTGCCGTTACTTATTTGAAAAAGTAACTCAGACTTTTTCTTGTAAATAAAAAGTATTGTGTTACTTTACTAGTTACTCGAAAAAAGTAATCGATTACATAATTTAAATGACTTGTAATGCATTTATATTACACTTACATTTGATCATTTAGCTTTTATTCAAAGTGACTTACAAATTAGGGCAATAGAAGCAATCAAAACAACAAAAAGAGCAACAATACAAGTGTTGTAACAAGTACCGGTTAGTCTAACGCAGTACATATAGCAATGTTGTTGTTGTTGTTGTTTTTATAATACACTGACCAAAATAATAAACGCAACACTTTTGTTTTTTCCCTTATTTTTCATGAGCTGAACTCAAAGATCTAAGACTTTTTCTATGTACACAAAAGGCCTATTTCTCTCAAATATTGTTCACAAATCTGTCTAAATCTGTGTTAGTGGGCACTTCTCCTTTGCCGAGATAATCCATCCACCTCACAGGTGTGGCATATCAAGATGCTGATTAGACAGCATGATTATTGCACAGGTGTGCCTTAGGTTGGCCACAATAAAAGGCCACTCTAAAATGTGCAGTTTTATCACACAGCACAATGCCACAGATGTCGCAAGTATTGAGGGAGTGTGCAATTGGCTTGCTGACTGCAGGAAAGTCCACCAGAGCTGTTGCCCGTGAATTGAATGTTCATTTCTCTACCATAAGCCTTCTCCAAAGGCATTTCAGAGAATTTGGCAGTACATCCAACCGGCCTCACAACCGCAGACCACGTGTATCCACACCAGCCCAGGACCTCCACGTCCAGCATTTTCACCTCCAAACAGACCGTGTGTATGGCGTCGTGTGGGTAAGCGGTTTGCTGATGTCAACGTTGTGGTTTGAGTGGCCCATGGTGGCAGTGGGGTTATGGTATGGGCAGGTGTATGTTATGGACAACCAACACAGGTGCATTTTATTGATGGCATTTTGGATGCACAGAGATACCGTGATGAGATCCTGAGGCCCATTGTTGTGCCATTCATCCACGACCATCACCTTGATAATGCACATGGGGCTGTGCATTATCATGTTGCAGCATGATAATGCACAGCCCCATGTTGCAAGGATCTGTGCACAATTCCGGGAAGCTGAAAACATCCCAGTTCTTGCATGGCCAGCATACTCACCGGACATGTCACCCACTGGCCATGTTTGGGATGCTCTGGATCAGCGTAATAGCGTGTTTCAGTTCCTGCCAATATCCAGCAACTTCGCACAGCCATTGAAGAGGAGTGGACCAACATTCCACAGACCACAATCAACAACCTAAACAACTCTATGCAAAGGAGATGTGTTGCACTGCGTGAGGCAAATGGTGGTCACACCAGATACTGACTGGTTTCGGACACCCCCAATACAGTAAAACTGTACATTTTAGAGTGGCCTTTTATTGTGGCCAGCCTAATCATGCTGTCTAATCAGCATCTTGATATGCCACACCTGTAAAGTGTATGGATTATCTCGGCAAAGGAGAAGTGCTCACTAACACAGATTTAGACAGATTTGTGGACAATATTTGAGATAAATATGCCTTTTATGTACATAGAAAAAGTCTTAGATCTTTGAGTTCAGATCATGAAAAATGGGGGCAAAAACAAAAGTGTTGCATTTATAATTTTGGTCAGTGTAATAATAATAAATACAAGGAATAAAAAGTAGATAGAAAGGAGATAGAATAGATAGAGCTAATAATAATAAAAGAAAAACAAGTAGATAGAATAGAAATAGAATAGAGAGTTGGGTTACACTTTATTTTAAGGTGTCGTTATTACAGTGTAATTATACATTTAAGTACTAAGTAATATTTATTAACTTCATGTACTTACTAAATGGTTAGGGTTAGGTTCAGGGTTTGGTTTAGGATTACTTGCATGTAATTATGCATAATTTTTATTATAATAGTAAGTACATGTAAAATGTGTAACAAGGACACCTTAAAATAAAGTGTTACAGAGAGTTGTAGTGTTAGAGGGTGAAGTGTAGATGGAAGAGATGTGTCTTTAGCAGTTTCTTAAACTGCTCAGATTGAGGCGGGCAGGTTATTCCACCAGCAGGGAACAGTTAAAGTAAAAGTCCATGAAAGTGATTTTGTGCCTCTTTGGGTTGGCACTATACTGCACCATTCACTTGCAGAATGCAAGCTTCTAGAGGGCACATAAGTCTGAAACCGTGAATTAAGGTAAAGGGGTGCAGAGCCAGTGGTGTTTTTGTAGGCAAATATCAATGCCTTGAATTTTTTATGTGAGCAGCTATTTGTAGCCAGTGCAAACAGATGAACAGAGGTTCTTTTCGGCTCTTAAAGACTACTCTTCTGGATTAGCTGTAGAGGTTTGACAGAACTGGCTGGAAGATCTGCCAAGGGAACATTGCAATAGTCCAGCCTGGACAAAACAAGCTTGAACAAAGGAGCATGTTCCAATAGAACGGGCCTGATCTTCCTAACATTCTAGAAAGCAAATCTGCAGGACTGCACAGTTCTAACAATGTGATCTGTGTAATTCAGCTGGTCATCAGTCACAGCTCCAAGGTTCCTGGAAGGTGTTATGGTTGATGTGCCTAGCTGGATGGAGAAATTGTTGGGTTGCCTGAGACCACAAGCAGTTCTGCCTTGGCAAGGTTGAGCTGAAGGTGATGGTTCTTCATCCAGCATCAAATGTCTGAAAAAAACCATAGGTCTCTAATATTTTACTGTGTGATTTTAGGTATATTTTGTGTCTGTTGCATGAACCTGTGCATACATGTTTAATGTATCTTTAGGTGTTTGTTCAAATAACTAACTCTGAGAATGAGCAATAATTATAGTAATAGTTACCTTGGAAAGTACCACTTAAAACTGCAAAGACTTATTCCTGCTGAGCAGACAAATGGATTCTGCTGTTTTTGAAGGCTTAAGTATTTTTCCCTTGATGATTGGACTTTCCATGTGAGCTGCAACCAGAGTGGTCAGAAATATATTATTTTCCTGTAGTCGGAAAAAGTTTAACCGTGATTAACTAGGTGAATAACACTTCATTTTAGAAATAATAACAAAGATGGACTAGGGAGTGTGGATGGTTTGCCAGCGCTTTTGGACTTGAGGGCCCTAACTTGAAGGATGAGAGCATTTGAGCATTACTCTTTCTCTTTCCCTCCCTCCCTCTCACTCATAAAAACTGTACCTCATAAAATAGTTTTAAAGATGATTAGCTGCGGTATTGCATTGAGGGCTATATAGTATCAACTGAACAGACTATTAAGGAAGTGCAGGAGATACACACTAATTGCACCCACAAGGTAATACACATTAAATAGAGCTAATAGCACATGCTCTAAGGTGTTAAGAGGCGATCTCAACCATGACAAGCTAACAGCGCATTTTAATCTTATTAACCTTATGTGCTGTGCCAACCCGACTGTGACGGCTGCACACAAACAATGAAATGATCTTGCAGGTAATTGCATGCAAAGGAAGGAGAATAATTGCATGTTTGAATGTTGCATATTAATTGAAGACAGTGAAGCGGTCATATAGAACTAATGCGTGTTGAGTGATGTGTGGATGTAATAATTGTGAACGACTTCCCATGAGACACAGGTTGTGGTTTAAATTTCATCTTTTATTGAAAACAGGACCCAAGAGTGGGGATTTCTGTCAAAGTCTTTTAGCCTTTTTTAATACTAAATAAAGCTTAAACAAGATTTAAATAATAATAAATAAAATTAAATAAATGAAATCCTGCATACATCTTTAGAGAAAAGTGTATTTATTTAAAAAATGGATTAAACATTACAAGGTAACACATTTTTTTTAATAAATTAAACTTGCACAAATAAATTGTTCCCAATAAGACCTATAATTTGGATTGGGTGAATTTTTATTTCATGCTGACTTTAAAGTCTAAAAACTTTATTTAGCCTGAAGACTTAGGCTAAATACCTAAGGCTAAAAGTGAGGTATGGTTGAATGGCTCTAGAATATTTGAATATGAGTAGTGTTTTCTTGTCAACACTACTTCCAGAAAGCACTAGAATGTTTAGGATTCAATTTTGTTACTTTCTGGGGCGTTCAGAATAAATGAATAACAATTTTTCATTTAAATTCTCTCTTTTAGTTGCTGTTAGTCACTTTATATCAGGTGACATCTCTGACCAGGCCTCTTCAGCAATCTCCAGCTCTTTCTTTCATTACCTTCAGATGATGTGCTTGTCTTTTTTTTTTTCTTCAGAGTAAACAGAGTGAGATTTAATACCCTGAATAGACTATACTGACCTCAGTGCTATTATGCTAAAGAACAAATATCATTATCATCATGTCATTATCTCTAGCTCCAGCTGCCTTAGAGCCGATTTAAGCAACTAAAGTCTAAACCCTAAATGAGATCTATAGAGGGCGAATTGAAAAGAAATGAATTTGGCCTTAAGTAAAGTCATATTTTCAAGTGGTTGTGCAGTTAACTCTCATATTGTATTTTCAGAAAGTTTCGGAATATTTGTCCTCTCTCCAAATTTGTCACTATACCGAAACACAGTAATAATAATTTAATTAGAAGGGTTATATCGACCTGTTAAGATTTTGCTTGCATCTAGATTGCAAATATATATTTTTGCTATTTTATAATTTTTTTTTTTAGAAGTAAATCCATAACAATATCAGGAAAATTAAAGCTGCAAGCAGCGATGATAGGGCCCTCGCACCCGGGCTCACCGCCGATCGGTGGCGAATGGTGGCACTATGCTTTTCACATAGTAAATTTAGGAGGAATATGTCAAAGTCATTTATATGTGCCAAACTTCCTGCTGCCAGTTGGTGGCGCTATGCCTATAACTGAATATTGGCATGTAGATGTGTTCAGGCCAGCACTTTTGTCAAACATATGAAGTTTGGTGCAGATTGAACATGGCATGCTTGAGTTAGTGTAAGACATGACATATCCTGCTTCCAACAGGTGGCGCTATGATTATAACTGAATATTGGCCTTTAGATGTGTTCAGGCCAGGACTCTTACCAAACATGTGAAGTTTGTGAAGTTTGGGGCAGATCGTCATTTTGTATGGCGCTGAGTTATAACAGCTTCTATACCCATGGTGAAACATCGAACTTTGTCACAGCCTATTCCCATGGCGGACGAACTTTGTCAGGCCGCCTAACACGAAAACTCAAGATCTTCACAATTTAACATTGCAAAGGCCTTTAGAGTAGACTGACCGAATTTGGTGTTGATCTGAATAAATCTGTAGGAGGAGTTCATTACAGAGTACACATGTCATGTTCTTCCTGTTGTCAGTAGGTGGCGCTATGATTAAAAGTGAATATGAGCATGGGCATGTGTTCAGGACCAGACTCTTATCAAACATGTGAAGTTTGGGGCAGATCAGACATTGTATGGCTGAGTTATAACAACTTCCTTTTTCATGGCGAATCATCGAAATTTGACAGGCCGCCACGGACACGCCCTCCAACGAAAACTCTAGATCTTCGCAATTTAACGTCACAAAGGGCTTTAGATTAGACTGACCAAATTTGGTGTTGATCCGAATAAATCTCTAGGAGGAGTTCGTTTTAATATGACGCCTGGAAATGGCAAAAATGACACAAAATTTGCTGAGAAAATGAAAAATAACCGACTTCCTGTTGGGTTTTGGGTTTTGCTCCAAGAGACTTTTTTGTGGGTATTGGTGTGTTACATGTGTATACCAACTTTCATACATGTACTTGAAATGTAGCAGGAGGGGCACTTCATTGAACGTGAATAGGTGGCGCTGTTGAGCCATTTTGCCACACCCACTTCTGAAACCTATATCAGACGTAAATTTTCGCCAGGTCTGATGTGTGTGCAAAGTTTCATGACTTTTCGGGCATGTTTAGGCCCTCAAAAATGCGATTCATTTTGGAAGAATAATAATAATAATAATAATAATAATAATAATAATAATTAAAGCTGCAAGCAGCGATGAAAGGGCCCTCGCACCCGGGCTCACCGCCGATCGGTGGCGAATGGTGGGCACTATGCTTTTCACATAGTAAATTTAGGAGGAATATGTCAAAGTCATTTAGATGTGCCAAACTTCCTGCTGCCAGCTGGTGGCGCTATGCCTATAACTGAATATTGGCATGTAGATGTGTTCAGGCCAGCACTTTTGTCAAACATATGAAGTTTGGTGCAGATTGAACACAGTATGCTTGAGCTAGTGTAAGACATGACATATCTTGCTGCCAACAGGTGGCGCTATGATTATATCTGAATATTGGTCTTTAGATGTCTTCAGGTCAGTACTCTTACCAAACATGTGAAGTTTGGTGCAGATCAGACATTGCATGTTTAAGTTAGTGTAAAATAAGTCATTTCCTGTTGCCAGCAGGTGGCGCTATGATAATAAACTGAATATTGGCCTCTAGATGTGTTCAGGCCAGGACTCTTATCAAACATGTGAAGTTTGGGGCAGATCGGACATTGTATGGCTGAGTTACAACATCTTCTATTCCCATGGCGAAACATCGAACTTTGTCAGGCCGCCACGGACACGCCCTTCAACGAAAACTCAAGATCTTCACAATTTAACATGGCAAAGGCCTTTAGAGTAGACTGACCAAATTTGGTGTTGATCTGAATAAATCTCTAGGAGGAGTTCATTACAGAGTAAAACATGTCACTTCCTGTTGCCAGTAGGTGGCGCTATGACTAAAACTGAATATGACTATGGGCATGTGTTCAGGACCGGACTCTTATCAAACATGTGAAGTTTGGGGCAGATCAGACATTGTATGGCTGAGTTATAACAACTTCCTTTTTCATGGCGAATCATCGAAATTTGACAGGCCGCCACGGACACGCCCTCCAGTGAAAACTCTAGATCTTCGCAATTTAACGTCACAAAGGGCTTTAGATTAGACTGACCAAATTTGGTGTTGATCTGAATAAATCTCTAGGAGGAGTTCGTTTTAATACGACGCCTGGAAATGGCAAAAATGACACAAAATTTGCTGAGAAAATTAAAAATATCCGACTTCCTGTTGGGTTTCGGATTTTGCTCCAAGAGACTTTTTTGTAGGTATTGGTGTGTTACATGTGTGTACCAATTTGCGTACACGTATGTGAAACGTAGCGGGAGGCGCACTCCGCTGAAAGTGTATAGGTGGCGCTATCGAGCCATTTTGCCACACCCACTTCTGAAACCCATATCAGACGTAAATTTTCGCCAGTTCTGATGCGTGTGCAAAGTTTCATGACTTTTCGGGCATGTTTAGGCCCTCAAAAATGCGATTCATTTTGGAGAAGAAGAAGAATAATAATAATAATAATAATAATAATAAACAGAGCAATTCCAAGAATCGCAAATCCAAATAATAATAATAATAATAATTAAAGCTGCAAGCAGCGATGAAAGGGCCCTCGCACCCGGGCTCACCGCCGATCGGTGGCGAATGGTGGGCACTATGCTTTTCACATAGTAAATTTAGGAGGAATATGTCAAAGTCATTTATATGTGCCAAACTTCCTGCTGCCAGCTGGTGGCGCTATGCCTATAACTGAATATTGGCATGTAGATGTGTTCAGGCCAGCACTTTTGTCAAACATATGAAGTTTGGTGCAGATTGAACATGGCATGCTTGAGTTAGTGTAAGACATGACATATCTTGCTGCCAACAGGTGGCGCTATGATTATATCTGAATATTGGCCTTTAGTGTCTTCAGGTCAGGACTCTTACCAAACATGTGAAGTTTGGTGCAGATCAGACATTGCATGTTTGTTTAAGTTAGTGTAAAATAAGTCATTTCCTGTTGCCAGCAGGTGGCGCTATGATAATAACTGAATATTGGCCTCTCTAGATGTGTTCAGGCCAGGACTCTTATCAAACATGTGAAGTTTGGGGCAGATCGGACATTGTATGGCTGAGTTACAACAGCTTCTATTCCCATGGCGAAACATCGAACTTTGTCAGGCCGCCACGGACACGCCCTTCAACGAAAACTCAAGATCTTCACAATTTAACATGGCAAAGGCCTTTAGAGTAGACTGACCAAATTTGGTGTTGATCTGAATAAATCTCTAGGAGGAGTCCGTTACAGAGTAAAACATGTCACTTCCTGTTGCCAGCAGGTGGCGCTATGACTAAAACTGAATATGACTATGGGCATGTGTTCAGGACCGGACTCTTATCAAACATGTGAAGTTTGGGGCAGATCAGACATTGTATGGCTGAGTTATAACAACTTCCTTTTTCATGGCGAATCATCGAAATTTGACAGGCCGCCACGGACACGCCCTCCAACGAAAACTCTAGATCTTCGCAATTTAACGTCACAAAGGGCTTTAGATTAGACTGACCAAATTTGGTGTTGATCCGAATAAATCTCTAGGAGGAGTTCGTTTTAATACGACGCCTGGAAATGGCAAAAATGACACAAAATTTGCTGAGAAAATGAAAAATATCCGACTTCCTGTTGGGTTTTGGATTTTCCTCCAAGAGACTTTTTTGTAGGTATTGGTGTGTTACATGTGTGTACCAATTTTCATACATGTACGTGAAACGTAGCGGGAGGGGCACTTCATTGAAAGTGAATAGGTGGCGCTGTCGAGCCATTTTGCCACACCCACTTCTGAAACCCATATCAGACGTAAATTTTCGCCAGTTCTGATGCGTGTGCAAAGTTTCATGACTTTTCGGGCATGTTTAGGCCCTCAAAAATGCGATTCATTTTGGAGAAGAAGAATAATAATAATAATAATAATAATAATTAAAGCTGCAAGCAGCGATGAAAGGGCCGGGCCCTTATGGGCGCAAGCAGCCCGGGCTCACCGCCGGGATCGGTGGCGAATGGTGGGCACTATGCTTTTCACATAGTAAATTTAGGAGGAATATGTCAAAGTCATTTATATGTGCCAAACTTCCTGCTGCCAGCTGGTGGCGCTATGCCTATAACTGAATATTGGCATGTAGATGTGTTCAGGCCAGCACTTTTGTCAAACATATGAAGTTTGGTGCAGATTGAACATAGTATGCTTGAGCTAGTGTAAGACATGACATATCTTGCTGCCAACAGGTGGCGCTATGATTATATCTGAATATTGGTCTTTAGGTGTCTTCAGGTCAGTACTCTTACCAAACATGTGAAGTTTGGTGCAGATCAGACATTGCATGTTTAAGTTAGTGTAAAATAAGTCATTTCCTGTTGCCAGCAGGTGGCGCTATGATAATAACTGAATATTGGCCTCTAGATGTGTTCAGGCCAGGACTCTTATCGAACATGTGTGTTTGGGGCAGATCGGACATTGTATGGCTGAGTTACAACATCTTCTATTCCCATGGCGAAACATCGAACTTTGTCAGGCCGCCACGGACACGCCCTTCAACGAAAACTCAAGATCTTCACAATTTAACATGGCAAAGGCCTTTAGAGTAGACTGACCAAATTTGGTGTTGATCTGAATAAATCTCTAGGAGGAGTTTCTTACAGAGTAAAACATGTCACTTCCTGTTGCCAGCAGGTGGCGCTATGACTAAAACTGAATATGACTATGGGCATGTGTTCAGGACCGGACTCTTATCAAACATGTGAAGTTTGGGGCAGATCAGACATTGTATGGCTGAGTTATAACAACTTCCTTTTTCATGGCGAATCATCGAAATTTGACAGGCCGCCACGGACACGCCCTCCAACGAAAACTCTAGATCTTCGCAATTTAACGTCACAAAGGGCTTTAGATTAGACTGACCAAATTTGGTGTTGATCCGAATAAATCTCTAGGAGGAGTTTCGTTTTAATACGACGCCTGGAAATGGCAAAAATGACACAAAATTTGCTGAGAAAATGAAAAATATCTGACTTCCTGTTGGGTTTTGGATTTTTCCTCCAAGAGACTTTTTGTAGGTATTGGTGTGTTACATGTGTGTACCAATTTTCATACATGTACGTGAAACGTAGCGGGAGGGGCACTTCGCTGAAAGTGAATAGGTGGCGCTGTCGAGCCATTTTGCCACACCCACTTCTGAAACCCATATCAGACGTAAATTTTCGCCAGTTCTGATGCGTGTGCAAAGTTTCATGACTTTTCGGGCATGTTTAGGCCCTCAAAAATGCGATTCATTTTGGAGAAGAAGAAGAATAAAAAATAATAATAATAATAATAATAATAATAAGAGTCGCCCATGCATGGTAGCATCAGGAAAATGGTGCCCAGCGGGCACATGCATTGACAGTAACCCTGTGGCAGTTTGGATTGAAGGGTTACAGCAATGAAAGGGTTAAAAGCAACTGCGGCAATACTTTCTATGAAGCCCATATTTATAATACATTATAAGGGTATTCTTCAGGCATTATAATGAATGCATAATGCATTATAAAAAACCTTATAGTATGTTGTATCATCTTATTAGTAGTATGCTAAATATATGCTAACACTGTATTTTGATGGTTCCCCAAAAGACAAACTGATTGCAAGTACGTGAACCTGCTACCTAGCCTAACCTTAACCTAAGTCTACTAATACTCTAAGGAGTGTTAGTTGACATGTACGACCAAGTTGACATGACAATTGTTTATTGTCAATAGACTAGGGGGACCATCAAAATAAAACATAATATATAATGTAAAAAATAAATGTAATATGATATAGTCCATTATAAATTAAGTAGATTTGATATGTTGTGCATTGTGTGTTATAAAAAATCATAATCTTAAAAGTTATAACCTCAAATACTCAAGTATTTTAATGTATTATAATTGTTGTTATGATTATTCATGAGATGATATAACATATTATAAGGTTTTTATAATGCATTATGCATTCATTATAATCCCTTATAAATACCATTATAATGTATTGGGCTTCATAGAAAGTGTTACCCAAAATGCTTTTACATCATTCTGATAGACTGAGAATGAGCTGAAAAAGATTCCTTATCCTATGAGGTCATCTTGTGTTCATCCTTGGTATTATAGTCTTCATCTGCTAGTTTACATGTGTGATATTTGAAATGTTTTTGCGGTCTCTGAAAATATGATAAACATATTTCCTAAGAATGACTTGTTTTTCATATGTAAAAAGTTGTGAAGAGTTAGGATAATACACTTTAAATACACTCTGTCTCTCTCTGTCTCTCTCTGTCTCTGACAGCCACCCTCCCCCACTGTCAACACTCACACTTACACACACACTTAACGCACACACACAGAGTTAGAGTGAGAGAGTTAGAGTGAGATCAGATGTTTAATAGTTTTTTAATTTTCTATTTTTAGTAGACTATTTTATATCGATGGAAGTAAGCATTTATTTCTCAGAATGACTAGTTCTATGTATAAAATTTTTTTTAAAGTGTTTGGATGCTGCATTTTAAAATTACGGTTATGTTTTTTACTGCTACTTTAATAAATCACCATAAATCAACCGTTCAAGATATCCCAAATCTGCTCGCAATTTAACATCTTCAGTATGTTGGCATCATGTTGACAAAGTTTGGTGTGAACTACTTATTCCTGCTTGGAGGAGTATGAATTTGTTTATAGCCTGATTTTTCCAAAAATCCACATTCAAATCAAAATAGCAGACTTCCTGTTGGTCGCAGCTAATGGGTGTAAATTAGAAAGTTGTCCGGCTTGATGAGACCAATATACATACCAAGTTTGGTGTCTGTAGCTAAAACTAACCCCCCAACTTTTGACAAAAGGTGGCGCTATAGAGCGCCTCCTCCATGCCCATTTATGAGCTTTTGCCAGTGTCTAACTATCATTAATACTGATGTGTGTGTTGAGTTTCATGAAAATCTAAGCTTATTAAGTGCCCCAAAAACACAGGAAACAAATGTTAAAGTTTGACACGTTGCCATGGCAACAGCATTTAATGTATCAACAACCCCTTTACAGATTCTCATCGGCCGTGTTTTGACATTATTCTGATGAAGTTTGAAGCAAATCGAGTAAAATTAAGAGGCTGATTTAAAAGCATTTTGAAAACAACACACTTCCTGCTGCCAGTTGGTGGCGCTATAACTTTGACTCATGATAGTCACATCTATGTGATCGGCATCATACAATGAACAAACTCCTGAAGTTTCATCAGAATCAGACAATGTGTGCAATAGTTATTAGCCATTTCCTGTTTCTCATTTCTCGCCATAATTTTGTCGCCTCGCCACGGCCAAACCGTTCGAGATATCAAAAATCCCCTGGCAATTTAGCATCCCCAATGTCTTGAGGTCATGCTGACCGAGTTTGGTGGCCGTCAGAATAAAGGCCTCCGAGGAGTATATCAAATTCCAGAGCATGCGCTTTTTACACAGCCCTGAATAACTCACTTCCTGTTGAGATTAGCTAATGACATAGAGTGCGTGAGTTGTTCATCTCAGTGAGATCTATATGTGTACCGAGTTTCATATGTATACGTGCAAGTATGTGCGGGATATACATCAAGTTTACGGAAGGTGTTCCAGGGGGCGCTGTAGAGCCCCTGTGCCACGCCGGGTCCCAGTCTCTGCGGCATCCTTTTAGGGCTCGGGCCCTAATAATAATAATAATCCTTAGAAAAACAATAGGGTCGGGCCCTAATAATAATAATAATAATAATAAACGGAGCAATTCCAATAGGGTCCTCGCACCACCGGTGCTCGGGCCCTAATAATAATAATAAACGGAGCAATTCCAAGAGGGTCCTCGCACCACCGGTGCTCAGGCCCTAATTACTAAGTAATGATCAACAGACACATCTGAAGCACAATCACAGAGATGCCTTTTATCAAACTATCTGCTTGCATCGTTTATATCATTCTTTCTAATTCCATTGTCAACAAAAGCAAAATGTCTGTTTGAGCAAAATGACACACTGTTGAGTCTTTTCATTAATAATGATAGGCTAAGGTGAATAAGAAGTGGGTTCTTTGGTTGTTTGTCAGCTGGAGACTTTGTGGCTTCGAAGTAATAAATCCTAAAACCGTTCTATCCCTTTACATTTATAGATAAGGCAGTCCACAATCAAAGTCATCAAAATTTCCGTACACAATGCTAGCTTTTATTAGAACAAACAAAGATAACACTTAGCTAATATTTAACAAATTTTAGTTGATTGGTAGATGCTGTACATTGTTGCACGAACAAAATGTATATATTTTGCATTGCACAGTCATTCGTTCATATGCCGTTACGTGATATGTCAGTACTTAACTGACAGGCTATTCATCACACTGCTAAGTTGCAGCATTGCATTCTGCCTGCTATTATGACAGCCACATTATTCATCAGGATAAGGGCCAACCACACAGGCCCCTGTGCGTCTGCACCAGTTCCAGTTCTTTATCGATCTCTGTTCTCTCCATTACCAAAAAGAGGGGCTATCTGCATGACAGCAAGCACACTGTGCATGTTGATGATACTCTTTTTTTTTCTTTTTTTTTTTTTAACAAAGGAGAAGGTAAGGAGAGAGATAAAGAGGCACTGTACTGACTCTCCTGAGAAAGCCATATAATGGAGTGTTGGATGACTTAAATACGCAGAGTAGACAAGGCTTTTACCAGACAAGAGTGTTGCTACTTCTCTTTAAACAGTTCAAGTTATCTTGAACTTTCTATGTTTTGATAAGGAATGAATGAGGTGTTTGGGGCACAGCTTGATTCAGCTGTTATGTAAATACCCAGATAGCCCTAAAACAACTTTGTATGATATAAATCAGCTTGTATGCTTTTTTTTTTTTTTTTTTTTTTAGGAAATCATGCTTTCTCAGAAGTGGTAAGAAGATAAACAGAAGCAGGAGTACAAAGCTAAATATAGAAGATATATCAAAATATATCTTCTCCTTCCCCTGTGTGTGTGTGTATGTGTGAGAGAGTAGTTATATACATTTACATGTACATTTAGTCATTTAGCAGATGCTTTTATCCAAAGTGACTTACAAATGAGGACAATGGAAGCAATCAAAATCAACAAAAGAGCAATGATATGTAAGTGCTATGACAAGTCTCAGTTAGCTTAATGCAGTACACTATATAACTATATAATAAATTAAATAAAAAAACAAAATAGAAAAAATAGAGCAAGCTAGTGCTAGAGTGTATTTTTTTAATTGTATAATAAAAAGAAAATAGATAAATACAAAAATAATAGATAAATAGAAAATATGAGTGTTTCTTTGTTTCTTTGTTTCTTTGTTTGTTGTTGTTTTTTTTTAAATAAAACAAGCAGTTAGTCAATGAATAGAGTGCAAGTCTTAAAGGAGCAAGTGTTTATTTATATAATATGAACAGTGTTGGGAAGGTTACTTTGGAAATGTAATAGGTTACAGATTTTTCAGAAATCAAGTTACTTGATTTAAAATGTAATAAGTAGTGTAACTTTTAAATTACTTTATTAAAGTAATGTAACATTACTTTTAATTACTTTTTTACTAAATTTCTAATATTTTCAACTGTTAATCATTTTGAAACATTTAAACCAGGCAGAGTTAACCTTACAGTAGCGTTCAACACTGATTACTGTCAGACGTTCAAAATCCTTTATCACTTGAATTAAGATTATAATAAGTAAGGGATAATATATCTTTAATTTGAGAGATAACGACTGGCTGAATGTACATTATCTCACTTATTACACAGCTGCTTGATATATTATTTAGATGTTTGGAGTCAAAATAATTAGACACGAAACACTGAAATATTTGAACGCAAAGCTTCCATGGAGAAATCAGTTGCTAGCAAACGGCAAGTTCAAACTAGACATTTTAGGGATACAGTGCAGTCATACCACTTTTCTTACACAACATTTCACCACATAAATAATTAAGTAGTAGTACTAGTTTGTTAGTTATCTTATAATCCATTACAGTAAAAAAAAAAAAAAAAAAAAAAAATGGCAGCAGCTGCGTTTGTATGAAACAATAGAGCAAGTCCACGATA